>NW_020954559.1:30283756-30381410 GCF_900497805.2 Vombatus ursinus
GAGAGAGAGAGAGAGAGAGAGAGAGAGAGAGAGAGAGATGTATATAAACATTCCTTTTTATAGCTCTCTGGATTGCTTTTCATTAAGCCCAGCATCTGATGAAAAATAAACTGTTGTCCTTAGGCTTGAAGAATGCAGGGCAGTACTTATTTCATGGATGTATTAACAGGTACAATAAATTTGATTTTTATATTTCATTAACAAAATGCTGATAAAAATGACACTCAAATTATACAGCCAGGCTGAAAATGCATATGAGATGTTTGATAGCATTGTGTCTGCCGAATGAAATATGATGTTTGACAAAGTCTCCCTTATGATGTATGACACTTAGATTTGCTACTGAGCATTTCATCTAGTCTCCAAAACATGATTTATATTATACTCTTCATCACTAAAATAAAAACCCAAACAAATCCTTCTCACTCTATATCTAAGACCTTTCATGTTATTAATGATCTGTCCTGGGTGAGAAGAATGACTAATAATAACTACTCTGAGGAGGATATAATGCAATAGAAGTTAACATTCAATATCATTTCCATGAAAAGCTATATACTTAATGTTTTATAAGAGTGATCACATGTTATAAGTAGTGTAAAAAATATCAGAGAAGTATAGGAAAGAAAGCATTGGGACAGTCATATAGTGAGAGCCCAAGAAAGTTCATACAGCACAAAACATATAGTGATGGTAGGAAACTACATCATTGCAAGGATGCTACAGGAAAGGAAGGCCTCTGAGGATAAGACAAAGGAGAAAGACCAAAACAGCAAAGAGCTGACCTAGACTGTGGCTGCTCAGAGAGAGGTAGAACTGAAACTCCCTATTTTAACTGATTATTCTTGCTAACTCGGTTCTAAGTAAGTTCAGTTGTTTCTATGTTGCCAAATATTCTCATATCCTTTTAGCACCTTCTAAATCTTGGTTCTTGGACAAGAAGTCCCACCTGCCCTAGTTAAAGATATGGAACAGGGAATGACAGATGCATTGCTTGAGCACTGCATTGGTACCCTCAGAATTTTAAAAGTCCTATAGAAAAGATCCTCAGCCCGTTGGGTAGATTTATGATCTTACTTCCTCTAATGGTACTGAACCCATTCCATATATTCCCCTTCATCCAATATGGAGGGTGATTTCCTCTAAACATATTGATTTTTAAATGGTGTCAATGGATGAGGTGGACTTTCTTTTGGTTATCCTTCACTCTTGTGACTGGCTCATCTCTTTTTTCCAATTATACATCTCTCTGATAATATTTTTATGGTTCTTATCCTTCACAATTTTTCACTGGTAATATGTTGCAACCTCCTCATACCCACCATGTACTTCTCTATTACCCTTTGAGTGACCTGTAACTTTAACTAAGGAACTCCATGATGCCCAGACATACAGAATTCATTAGAAAAATAATCATGATGGAAGGCTGAGCCTTTATTTCAGGTAGATGTTTGGAATAATTAAAAACAATGAAGAATTTCCCATGAGGAAAACAAGAACACTAATGCATTGTTGGTGGAGCTGTGAATTGGCCCATCTAATCTGGACAGGAATTTGGAACTATGCCTAAAATACCACTAAACTGTGCTTTGACCTAACACTACCATTAATAGGCCTCTAACTCAAAGAGGTCAGACAAAGAGAAAAAAGGAGCCATATGTACAAAAATAATTATAGCAGGTCTTTTTTGTAGTGGCAAAGGACTGAAAAGGGTTTGGTTATTAAATGAGGAAGGAAAAAATTATTATATATGAATACAATACAATATCTCTGTGCTATAAGAAATTACAAAATTTGAGAAAACTTGAATGAAATGATACAATATCAACAACATTGTAAAGATAATTTTAAAAGACCAGTGTAATAACTGATCCTGTCTTCATAGGAACAATGATGATACTATCCAACTCCTGACAATGGATTCAAGAGAAAGAATGAGCAACATATTTTTGGACATGCAGGTATTTGCTTTCCTTGACTATGAATATTTGTTGTAATGGTTTTATTTTGTTTTTCAAATGAGGGGAAGAGAATAAGATGGGAGAGAGAAAACAAATGCTTGTTTGTTTGTTTGTTTGTTTTTATTAAATTTTAAATTAAAAAAATTTCCCAAATGTGATTTAGTCTATTCTTATTCTCCTATTCAGGCTTGAGTACAATTCACTGTATATTTGCAATGTTTGTCCAAGTTATGGATGTCTATCTAATTGCATGTCATAGTCCAGAAAATGGCTATTCTTCTCTTCTTTAAAAATTCTTTATATGAATAGCTTGGCCAAACACTTGTGAGTGACTATGGATTGCATTGAGGAGACTCTACAGTATTCATAAACTTAATCAATTCAGCACAAGGTCACTGTCAAACAGGAGTATCTGGAGAACCTCACCACCTGCCGGTTCTTTCGTTCTGAAGTAGATATTCTCCATAATGCTTGAAAATGCTCATGCCATGCTTGATGCTCCAGTTGGCATTACTAATCAGAGTATCACAGAATAAAGATGAAAATTTCTTTTCCAAGTATAGTAGATCAAGAATTTTTTACCAAGATGGCAAAGTAAGCAGTAAATCATTGCAGCTCTCCCTTATTCATTTCCAATCAATCATAAAATAGTGCCCCAGAGCAAATCCTGAAACAGTGGAGCCAGTGGAAAGATGGGGTGGAATGGTCTTTTAGCCTGGGAGACTTGGAGGATCAGCAAGAAAGGTCCATCTCACTTCATTAAAAGGAGAGAGCAGTCTAAGACAGGAATCATCCCAGTAAACTAGCAACAAGCCAGAGGGAGATCCTGAGCCACAGTGTAGTGGAGCAGGCAAATGTCAGCACTAGGCCCGCCATGTGCCTTAGCATAGCTAGGGGAACTGGCAGATCCCAGCTGATAATCACCACATGCTTTAGCATAGCCCTGGGCAAACAGGCATCCTCTTACAGCTGGACCTCCACAGACTTCAGTGCAGCTGAACCTCACCAGGTCTCAGAACACGTGAGACACCACCACTAAGACCCCTGCTCAATACCAGGTAAACTGTCAGACCCCTACAACCTCCAGCAGCTCCAGATACCCCCCATTCCACCCCCTCAAAACAGCACCAGACATAAGGGTTTTCTGTGTACCTCAAGGCAACATCAGCATAGCACTAGGTAAATAGCCAAGGACTACAGCCACTGGCACAAGAAGCCTGAGACAGAGCTCCTTCCACCCTGGGAGCAGAGATCAAATTTAAAGGAAATGAAAAAGGCCAAATAAAAAGATGAACAAAAAACAACAACCTGACCATAGAAAGTTATATGGTGGCAGGGAAGACCAAAACACAAACTCAGAAGAGGACAATGATGTCAAAACACTTACGGGTGTATCAAGCCCAGAAAGAACTTATGGAGGAGCTCAAAAAGGAGCTTAGAATCATTTAAGAGATGTAGAAGAAAAATTGGGAAAAGAAATGAGAGTGATGCAAGAGAATTATGAAAAAAGAGTCAACAGCTTGCTTAAAAAGTAGAATTGGCCAAATAGAAAAGGAGATACAAAAAGAAAACAACTCCTTAAAGGGCAAAATTGACCAAATGGGAAAAAAATGTACAAAAGCTAATTGAGGAAAACAATGTCTTAAAAGTTAGAATTGGGCAAATGGAAGCTAATAACTCTATGAGATATCAAAAATCAATGAAACAAAATTAAAAGAATGAAAAAAATGGCTACTTATAATCTTACTATACTGACTTGAAGTGGTGAGGTAGTCAGTAGGTGCTGAATAAGATACAATTTTAACTTTGATTAGGGAAAAAGTAAAAGAACGTATGTGTTCTAAAATGTCTATAGCAGCTTTCTTTGTGGTGGCAAAGAACTGGAAATTGCAAAGACACCTGTCAATTAGGAAATGGCTGAACAAGTTGTGGTATATGATTGTGATGGAATATTATTGTGCTATAAGAAATGAGGACTTTAATGATCTTAGAAAAACAGGGATAGACTTGCATAAAGTAATGAAGAGCAAAATGAGTAGAACAAAGAGAACATTGTATACAGTAACAGCAATATTGTTTTAAGAACAACTTTAAGTGACTAAGTCATATTGACTATTATAAATTTTCAAATTAACTACAAAGAACATATGAAGGGAGATGCTATCTGCATCCAGAGAAAGAATTGATAAATAGAAGTATGTATAGAATGGTTTCACATTTGCATACATATTTATGTCTAATGGTATCCATCTGTGGGGGAGGGGAAGGGAAGAAAAAATGAAAGTTACATGAGTATATATTTAAAAGGAATAGAAAGTTATACATAATAGATTTGCAGTTTCATGCACAATCATCTTTTTTAATCCTACTATGTTATGGAAATGTTGGTTTCATTTCTTAAGTTCAGAATTTTTAAAAAATCAATACATTCTTAATTTCTGTTGATGACACCACCATATTTGTAGTCATCCAAGCAGATAACTTTGGAACCATCATTGACTTTTCACACTTCCTTAACTCTTATATCCACAATCAGTTACAAAGTCTTATCTGGCTTACCTCTCTAATGTTCCTCAGATTCATTCTTTTCCCTATTTTAGGCCCCCATCATCTCTGGCCTGAGCTATTTTGTCTGTCAACTAATTGGTATCCTTTGCTCCAGTTTCTCCTTCTTCAAATATATTCTCCACAGTTGTCAAACTGAATTACTGAAACACAGATCTGTCCATGTTACCCCTCTACTCAAAAACCTTAGGTAGACTTTCAATGCTTGAAGGATAAAGTGTAAACTTTTCTATTTGGCATTTAAAGCCTTAAATAATCTGACTCCTACTTACCATTCCAGTTTTATTCGGAATTACTTCCATTCCTATATCTTCTATTCCAGTTAAATTGGCCAATTAACTGTTCTTCAAACATGATATTTCATCCTCTGCCTCCATGCCTTTATGGATTCCATGCCAGGAATGTATCTTAACCTCATCTCTACCTCATAGAATCCACAATTTTAAAGAAGAACTAAGATGCCAGTTCCTAATTCCTGACCTTGCTAATTTTTGGCACTCTCTTCCTCTTGAAATTACTTTGCTTTAAATTGCAAATATTTTATATTTGCTTTTATATATACATATTTTATCCACCTCCCCATCCTTTCCCCCAACATATAAGTAGCTCAAGGATAGGGATTATGGAATAACTGTGTGTTGAATTAACTGAGAGCTTTTTGGTGGTATTTTACAATTTGTAAAATCAATTGCTTTTTAAAATCACTTTTTCCCTTTGTTTCTCTTGAAAATGCCTTTTATCAATGCCTTTTGTCTTTATGTTACTCATCTCAGCCTTCCCCAATAAATTCTGACTTATGAAAAAGAAAAACAATTTAGCAAAAACATTCAAACTACAGTGACCCCATCTAACAAAGTAAGCAATATTCTGACTTAGAAGTTTTCCCCACCTCAGACATGATTGACGAAGTATGTTGTATTATCTGCCTTCTAAGACTGTCATTGATATTTTGATTACTTGTAATGAAAAGAAATTCAATATCTTTTTAATGACCTTTTCATTTATACTGCTGTAGTCATTGTGTATATAGTTCTCTTGGTTTTGCATATTTCACTCTGTATCATTTCATACAAATTTTCTCATGTTTCTTTGAATTACTAAAATTAATAATTTCTTAATACACAAGAATATTCCATTGCATTCATATAACATAGTTTTTTTTTTTACCCGTCCCCAAATTGGTGGACTTTGTTTTTAATTTTTTACTTTGTTTTTAATTATTTGCTACTTTGTTTTTTACTTTGTTTTTAATTATTTGCTACTACAGAATGCTGCTAAATATATTTTTGCTATAAATCCTTGTGTCTGCTTTGGACTTCCTTGGACTATGTGCTAGGTTAAAGGGTAGCATCTGTTTTGTCACTTTTTTTCTCATAATTCCACACTGAAATCCCAAATTTTTGATCCATTTCACAACTACTCAAGAGTGAAGGTGTGTCTGTATTTCTACAACCTCTCCAGCATTATTTGTTTCCATCTTTCATCATATTCATCAATTAACAACCTACATTGTGAAAACTGAAATATTTTCATTTTCATAACACATATTACTAGTGATTCTGAGTGTATTTACATTTGGTCATTTGTAGCTTTCAATTTTTATTTTGAAAATTGTTTATTTGACCACTTTTATATTAGGAAATTACTTTTGAGACTAAATATTTGTGCCAATTCCTTATATGCTTTGTAACAATCAATCAGCAAGCATTTATTAAGCACCTAATGCCAGGCACTATGCCAGGGACAACTACTACAAAGACAAAAGCAAAACAGTCACTCCCCTCAAGGAGCTTTTGTTCTTTTGAAGGCAAGTAACAATCAATGTTCATATTAAAGTATATAAATGATAATAAGAAAGAGATGCAAGATAGATTTGAAGTGAAAGGCACTAGCATCTGGAGAAAAGGATTCATGTAGAAGGTGACAAGAGCTTAGCTTTGTTTATAAAAGCAAACAAGCAAACCTAAGGCTTCTAAGAGGTTGTGATGAGGGAAGAGTTCTATTCCGGCATGGGAAAACCTGTGTTAAGGAAGAGAGAAGGGAAGAATGTCATGTGTGAGGAACACTAGCTAGTTTGACTGGACTAGAAAGTGAATGAAAGGAAACAATATATAACATGGAAAGGTAGGTGGGAGCTAGGTTGTGAAAGGCTTTGAATGTCAAATAGAAGAGCTTGTATTTGATCATAGAGGTATTAAGGAGCCACAAGAGATTATTAACAAAAGAATGACATGGTCAGACCTATGTTTTTGGAATATCTCTTTTGACAGCCGTGAGATTAAAAGATTAAAGTGAAGAGAAATGAGGTCAGAAGATTAACTAATAAGCTAATAAAAGAGTCCATTCCAGAGGTGATGAGGGTATGAATTAAGGAAGTGGTTATGTTAGTTGAAAGCAACATGTATGAGAAATATTGCGGAAGTGAAATCAAAAAGAAAATGTTAATAACTCAATGGATACGTAGGGTGAAGATCATAAAGTGTAGAGAATGAGATGAAAGGAGTGGCCCAGGATAAGGAAGATGGTGGTAATCGTGACAGAAAAAGGAAAATTTAGAAGGGAGATAAGTTTAAGGGGCAAGATGATAAATTTAGTTTGGGATTTGTTGGTGTTGTGGAAACACATAGTTGGTGATGTGGAAGTGGAGCTAAGGAGAAATACTAGGGCTGGATATATAGATCTAGAAGTGATCAGACGAGATGGACATTAAACCTTTGTGAATTAAAGAGGTAACATAGAGAGTGAGAAAGTATTTAAGGAGAAGAGAAGAGGACTCAGTACAGACACTTGGAGTATTGCCGCTGTTGGAGATGTGATATGGATAATAACCCAGCAAAGGAGATTGAGAAGGAACGTTCAGACTCTATATGAGGAGTAGGAGGAGAAAGAGAGAGAGAGAGAGAGCAACGTCATGAAAATCTAGAGAGCAGGAAGTGTCCAGAATGAAATGGTGTTCAACAGTTTCAAATTGGATAGAGTGGTTGAGAAGGATATCAAACATTTGATGCAAATATTTTCCCACCCTATCATTTATCTTCTAATTCTGTCTTATTGATTTTATTTGTAAAAAAGTGTTTTCATTTTTTATAGTCAAAGTTGTCTATTTTATGCTTTGTGATTTCTCATCTCTTTTTAGTTAAGAATTCTTTATTCATCCATAACTGATAATGACAATCAATCTCATTTTCTCTTTATTACTTTTCATAGTGTGACCTTTTGTATTCAGATCACATATCCATTTTGAGTTTATTGTGCTATATGGTGTAAGATAGTTGTCTAAACCTAGTTAATGGTTTGTGAGAATTGTTGTAGGAGGTAGAATGTAAAAGTTCATGGACCAGCTTATAATCCAGTTTAGTAGGAGCATAGAAGACATGAAAAGAAGTAGTATATAACAATGCTGGAAAAGTTAGGTGGGAGTTAATTTGTAGAGGTCCTTAAAAACCAGGATCAGTTGAAGGTTTTTGAGTGGGGAGAGACATGATCAGATCTGAGCCTCCAGAAGATAATTTTGACAGTTATGTGGAAATGGATTTGACAGAGGAGGTACTAAAAGCAGGGAGACCAATGAGGAGGCTATTACAGTAGACTAAGTCAGAAAGAACGAGGTCCTTAGCTAGTCTTTGAACTCTTGGAGTACATTATTCTTACTTCTCAAATGCACCTTATGTTCTAATTTACTTTAATTTATTTGTGGACCCACTGTATCTCCTCTAGAAGACTTTCATTTGTTTGTTTGTTTCATTCAATGCCTAGCACTGTGCTTTTCTATCAGTTATGGCTAAAGAAAGAATTCTAACTAAAAAGAGATAGGGAAAATCATAAAGCATAAAATAGACAACTTTGACTATAAAAATGAAAATACTCTTATCACAAATAAAATCAATAAAGACAGAATTAGAAGATAAATGGTAGAGTGGGAAAATATTTGCATCAAATACACTAAGAAAGGTTTGATATCCTTCTCAACCACTCTACCTGATTTGAAACTGTTAAACACCATTTCATTCTGGATACTTTCTCTTCTCTAGGTTTTCATGACATTGGTCTCTCTGTCTCTCTGTCTCTCTGTCTCTCTCTCTCTCTTTCTCTTTCTCTTTCTCCTTCTCCTCCTCTTCTCCTCCTCATATAGAGTCTGATCATTCCTTCTCAATCTCTTTTGCTGGATAATTTTCCATATCACATCCCCAACAGTGGCTATATTCCAAGTGTCTGTACTGAATCCTCTTCTTAAACATTTTCTCACTCTCTGTGTTACCTCTTTAATTCGCAAAGGTTTAATGTTCATCTCTGCTGATAACTTCTAGATCTATATATACAGCCTTAGTAATTCTCCTTAGCTCCACTCCCACATTACCAACTATCTAGTGGATTTTTAAAATTTTGTTCTGAAGTGAAGCCCAGGACAGTCACTAACTGTGACTTTTGTCAAGTCACCACCCTCTAGGCCCTGCATTCCTTAACAGTAAAATAAGGATGTGGGATTCAATGACCTCTAAGGTCCTTTCTAACTTTAAATCTATGATATTATTTAGTAATTTTCTAGGTCTTTGTCTTAATTTCTTTTTGTAGATTAGAAAAAAAAATTAGCCTACAACTGTCTACACACTGGCTTAGAGAGAATAGACTATTCTCCCACAATCTGCTATCAGTTGTGACACAAATTTTTCTAAATTTTTCTTTCTATTTAAAACTATGTCACCTTATCATTTGTTCCTATTTCTTTATCTTGGAAGCATCTTTTAACATGAGGTCAACTCCTAAACCCTTTATCTTAATTGATAGAGTAGGCTCTGAATGGTTCCAAGTTCTCTATCATCTCTCACCTTGGCCAATTGCTTCATAAGTCCATAATTTTGGTTAAAAGGAAAAGATTATGAATTCCTTAACCAAGAGCTTAAAATCGTCAGGAAGATAACTCAAATACACCCAAAATTTAAAACAGAATAACATGGCTTTTGAATTGAGATCTAAAGGAAACCAAGTATTCTAAGAGACAGGGGTAGAGAAGGCATACATACATTTCCACTTCAGGGGAAAGGCCATTCAAAGACACTGAGATAGGATTTGGAATGTTTTAGATAGAGAATAACAAGCAGGATAATATGGCTAGAATATAGAGTGCATGAAGGAGAAAAGAAAGTCTAGAAGGTCAACTAGACACATATTGCGAAGGGCTTCAAAAGCCTAATAGACAGATTTGCATTGTATCCTAAAGACAAGAGGATTCTTGTTGTGAGAGATGATCTCTGAGGATCTCTCAGGAGTGAAGCCTCCTCAAAGAGTTAATCGTTTGACCTTGTAAAGAAACAAGCTTTTCAACACATCTTGTACTTTAGCACATCCCTCCCCCTTCCCAAACTTGTTTTTAGGCACATAGCAAGGAGGAATAACACGCCCCCTTCTAAAACTGCTTACTCACTCTTGCAAAAACTTCCCGCCTTTTTTTTTTCTTGTCTCTAGGCGACTGTTTTTTGTTTTGTTTGTTCTCTGTTGCTGGGGTAGAATTAGACTGTGCCCTCAAGGCTTGCACCAATGAGCTGAGAGGAAGGGGGTTAGGGAGGAGGAGTTGCACTTAGGATCTATATAATCTTTCTCTGCTGAGCACACCCTTGCACTCTCCCAGCAGAGCCATCTTAGGCATATGGAGGGTGCCCTTTCTCGAGAAAGCTAATAAAGAAAACTTTCTTTTTGCTAATATCTCTGAGTCTCTGATTTATTGGTAAGGGTCTGTGTGCCACACATATTGTGATGTGGTCAGCCCTATGCTATAGGAATATCAATTTAGCGGCTATGAGAAAGATGGACTGAAGCAAAAAGTTGCCTAGTACAACCCCCTCATTTTATAGATGAGTAACTGAAATTCAGAGAAGTTAAGACATTGGCCACTGCTCCCACAGTCGGTAAGCATCAGGAGTGAGATATGAAGCAAGGTTCTTTGACGTCAGAGGTAGGGTGAAGCCACAGACAAAAAAGAACATGCAAATCTGTCTATTAGGCTTTTGAAGCCAAAGAACATGGACAAACATCATATGAGATAAGAAAGTGTGGATGGATTGCCATTAATGAGCTACGTTAATGAGATCACAGATCTATTAAAGTGTTGAAAAAATATTTTTTTCTTTCACCTTTTTTTTTAAACAAACCCATTAGTGATGGTTTTCTCCTATGTCTAGCAACAGGTTTAAAGGTCCACCAAACCAATAAATAACTCTGGGTACTATTGACGACAAACGGTCTAAGGTTAGGGAACATTGGGGTACACTTAGTAATGAGAACCACAATGTAGTAGCAAAAATACTTTTATTAAAGTGATAGAAAAGATAAGTTAGAGGGAGCTTATGATTTTAACAGCAGGGAAGAAGCCCTGATAATATCCCTGCAAAACAAACCACTTGTTTAAACCACTGGGAAGACCCGTGAACCCATGAATAAGAAAGATTTGTACTTCTACCCCACCCTCATAATTATTACTAAGTATTTAACTTTCTAAAGTTAATTGGAAAAAATGTTCTCCTGTACTAGCCCAGGAATTTTGCTACAGTTTATTCATGTAAAGAGAGGTTGAACCAAACTCACTTGGTTTCTGATATATATTGACTTCTGCCTGAATTCCCTTACTGATCCTTATGTGTTGTAACTCCCAAGAGCTAAACCATTGGGTGATACCTGTTGTGCAAGACCCAGTTGTTGATCTGGTTCTCTGACAAAGAATTCAAATTCATATTTAAAAGTACTGCCCTGGACTAATTCAATGAGACTTCTACCCAAATCAAGCCCATATCAGTAGATGCTACCTACACAGCCAGTTAGTCAATTCTTGGAAGGCTCTGCATCTCACGGAGGACCCATCACTCTCCCTCTCTTTGAAGAGTCCATAATCATTGTTCTTCTCCCTTCTTTCATTTCCCAGTTCAGTTCTCCAAGCGAATGAATCCTCTGCCTATAGCATTTGGCTATGAATCCCCAAATAAGCATCATGTGAGATATGAAAAGTCAAACTGCCAGGTCTTAAGAACGGTGAGCAAATAAGGTTAATTGGAAAAGCAGGAGAATAGAAACAGAAAGAACAATTAGAAGAGTAAAAACAAATACACAGTCTGATCTAGAACTGTGAGGTTTTATCATCCTTGTGGTAGGAACAATAGTCTAACCTACTTCCTTTATGAAAGTTAAGCTATTTTTTTTTCCTTACAAGGTGATCTTTGAGATTTGATAAATTCAAGGGACAATGACTACATAGGAAGTATCATTATCATACGGTCAAAGAATAGTAATACTTCTAAGTTTGAGGAAAATATGGTGAAGTAATTACTTTTCTCAATGTGTCTGCTCAAGTTCATATCCTGGAGAAAAAAAAATAAAGGAGTATGGTCCAGTATGAGAATAGTCCAAAAGATGTACTAACTCTTCTTTAATCAATTAACCAACAGTTATCTATTAAGCCTCCCTTATTCCAGTCCCTGTGAGAGGCCCTGTTAATTCAAGTACAAAGAATGAAATAATGTCTACTCCCAATGAGTTTGCATTCTCTTCATATAACAACCTATTAGGGGAATGGAGGCATAGAGAATTTAGATGATCTGATTATGGCCACCCAAGTCTGAGATGGAACTGAGGGCAATGCCCGTCTTACCTTGATTTCTACTCAATACCAAGAAGTTGAGTGATGCAGTGGGAGGCAGTTTTCTATGGTAAAATGAACTATAAGCTGCAAGTTAGGAGATCTTGGGTTCTAAGTACAGTTCTGTTACTGGGTAGAAAAATCATTTAATTTCTTTTGGCATTAATTTCTTTCTCTCTAAAATAATGGGGCTATAGTGGAAGATCTCCAAATTCTCTTTTGGCTCTAATAGCCTACAAATCTGTAAATGAAATATGCTAGATTCATGCATATACACACTCACACACAGAATACATATTAAAATTTATTTATTCTCCCTGTACATATCTCAACTATGGATCAACATTTAGGTCAATCAAAAAAAATATGCCTCGATTGAGTCAAGGTCTCATTTTGAGGTAATTTTGAACCCTGTTGGCATTTAATCCTCATGAAGGATATTATGAGGAAAAATGAGGCGCAGTTCAGGTCCCATGGACTTTCCTACTAGACCTCTCACTCCATCACCCTACCTCAAATACAAGCCACAAGAGTGTTTATTCACACTACATTTTTTAAAACAGCAAACTGGGTTTTATTTTTAGAGCTGCTGATTGAACACTTTAATTTACAAACTAGTTTTCCAAGGCTTTGAAAAGCTACCAGATGCAAAGAAAAGTGACTGCATCACCGTGCCCAGGCTGTTTAATGCAGGCAATATTGTAAACAGCACTCTAGGGAAAGGTTTTAGAAGTGCATTTAATTGCATTTTCCACTTCTCATAACAGCAAGGGATTAAAGCTGAGATGGAACGTAATGGAACCTGCTCCTTCTTATCTGCTTGAAGGAAGAGAGGAAACATACTCACACACACACACACACACACACACACACACACAAATATTTTGGTGTACTTGTTGAGAAAAAAACATCTAGAATTTAATAAGCTAGCAAATGATTAAGGGCATATTCATCAATTGACATTTTATATTTTCTACTGAGTGTGATTTGTGCCAACAAATACAAAAAGGTAAAGTTAACAACCTTTTGAAAACAACAACAACAACAACAACAAGTATATCATCATTTGAATGGGGGTAATGAGACATTTGGGAATATTCCTATTCTTCAACTTCAAGAAAATATAGATTATATCTTCTACCTTGTCAGAAGTGTTATTGCTATTTTTATTTTGCATTTACCACCTGGGGTGTGCTACAGAACATATAGGCTACAAAAAATGACTGATTCCTGGTTACCAAGAATCACATGGAGCCGCCCTTGACAGTCTTCTAATAAAAATTGAGAACCTAGACCCACCCCCTGAAAAGCCCAAGTTTGCCAGAATGTGGACCCTATCTTCTAATAGAGATAGGCATGGAAGGAACCAGGTTGATTTTCCCACTCTTAGACGGATCAAGTCAAATATAACTGGGTAACAACTGCAGAATTCCATCTAACGCAGGGTTTCTTTTCATCCTTTTTTAAAATGGCATGGCCTTGGGGCAGATAGGTGGTGCAGTGGGCAGAGCACCAGCCCTGAAGTCAGGACGACCTGAGCTTAAATCTGGCCTTAGACCAAACACTTGACACTTAACTAGCTGTGTGACCCTGGGCAAGTCACTTCACCCCAATTGCCTGAAAAAAAAAATGGCATGGCCATTTTGGTAGTCTGGTGAAGCCTATGGAGTCCTTCTCAGAATTATCTTTTTAAATGCATAAAATTAACTATATAGGAAGGAAACCAATGTTGTTGAAATAGTCAAGTTTTTCCCATTAAAGTTCTTGGACCTCCTGATATCTATCGACTGATCCTTCTAGGTTTGTGAATTTCAGGTTGAAAACTCAATAAGTAGCTCTGAGGCTGCAAGAATAAAAGCTTACACATCTCATTTGAGCCAAACAATAACCCTGGAAGGTAGGTGCTATTATTTTCATCTCTATTTTACAGCAAGGAAACCGAGGCAGACAGAAGGTAAGTCACTTATCCAAGGTCACATAGCTTGTAAGTATCTGAGGGCAGATTTGAATTCAGGTCTTCCTGACTCCATGCCTAGCACTCTATCCACTGCCCCACTTAACTGGCAGAAGTGCCATCGATGCAGAAAACTGAGATGGTTCATTTCAGTTCTTCTGTCCTAGTAAACAGATTGGCCATCACCTATCTGGAAATTGGAGGTGAATATAGGTCTCTCCAGAGAAACACCAGGTGATAGGACCCTGGAGGTGAGTATGACCTGGAGGCAGTTGCATTGGCTGGTACAGGCATATCCTCCACACAGCTGGCAAAGTGTTTTTTTTTCCCCCTAAAGCAGCAGGTCTGTTTGGATGATGAGCAAAGAATCATGAAATGAGAACTATGGACAGCTGATATCCCTAGGAATCATGGTCCCCTTCCCAGCACCCTGAGGCAAAGTCCCAATTATTAACGATGGCTCTGCCAGGCCTCTGCTTCTCTTTGACAAAGTCCTCTCCTGCAGAGCATTCTAGGACTGCTTCAGTCTGAGCCCCTTTCCTACCAAGGGGTTCTGTCTCGGTGTGGCCTTGCTACCATCTACACATTCACTAACCCGGACCCAAGTGCTAGCCCTAGCCAGGGCTTACCCTGACCATGGTGCCTGAAACTCTCACATAAGTCATCCCTTTTGGATAAAGTGTCTTGTACATAGCAGGTGTTTAACGTGTGTTTCAATTGAATTGCACTGAATTGGACTGAATTGAAAATATTGAATGGAAATGTTATCTAAGGTATTATCTAGTGACATTTCAAGTAACCATTACCTCTTAATAACAGGCAGCATGAGGCAGCGGCCACACTCTGGCTCTGGAGTTAGACACTTGGGGAAAAGTCCTACCCCACCACTGATTACTGATGTGACCTTGAAGAAGCTACTTAACCTCACTGGGCTTCAGGGAGCTTGACTGAGCTGTATAAAATGAGGAAGTTTGACTGGATGGCCTCAAAGTCATCCAGTCACCTTCAAGTGTGTAAATGTGAGATTTGAAAAGTTAGTCACCTTCCATCTCAAAATTTATCATCACCCTATGATTTTTAGCACGGTTTAGTTAATTAGACTCTAAGTCATTCTCCTACAGGGAAAAAGGCAGGTACATTTTGATGGGAGAAAGGAAAGCTCTGAGGACTCTTTGGAACACAGTGCTCAGTGGTACATCCAAGCAGGAAGTCATTTTGTTTTTCAAGCATGAAGTCTTACGCAGGCTTGGGCATCATGAAGACGCTTGATGCTTAATAGTAACACCAGTTTACCACAGTGTCCTATATATAGGTGTTAAATGAGTGCTCATTTGATTTGATTTGGTAAGCTTGGTGGCCAAAGGGAGTAGGATAATGACAACAAGCTACTTTAATTCAGAGTTTTATTGTATTGCCAAAGTCCCTTGGAAAGATTCAACCTATTTTTTTTTGTTCTTTTCACCCTATGTTGCTATCTTTCCAAATATCCTCAATGTTACTCATTGGTATCAGGGGTTCTGGTAAATAAAAATAATTCAAAATTAAATTCAAATTCAAACTTTAAAAAGAAAGAAATCAGAAAAATATACTGAAAATTATATTTCATTCTTGATCAGCAGCAATTAATATTTCCTAGATGCCCAAGAGGTAAGTGAAAATACATGATTTTTTAAAGTGTTAATTTTCTTCCCCCTATAGTTTCCCCTGTGGGAAATTCAGTCAATAAAAAAACCACGATTTAATATGAATGATTTTAAATTATGAGTACAATAATTCACAGACCTGTTATTACATTAAAATGTACAGGATAGGAACCACGAAGGATATGTGTCTCCTATAGGATCTCATTTGATTTAAAGATAAAGAGTAAATCCAAGAAGAAACAAGCAATTCTAAAATACACAATACTAATTTTACATGTAATTAAAACTAACAATTTCTCTTCATTTGTAAAACATAGTCTGATGACCTTTGGGGCTGGTGGTGGGTTAGGACATTAGCCTATAATTATGCTTTGATTTGTAATGAAGAATTGAAATGACTAGTTCTAATAAACCAAGGGGCTAAGAGGATTTCAGGTGTGAAGGATATAGCACTACTGCCATCTACTGACTATTGTCTGGAATGACGTCCTTTTGAGAGGAAAAAATCTTTTAATGAGAAACCACCTAGGAGACATTCCTTCTACATGCTGAGAAAAAAGTATGTTTTCATTTGGGAATTCCATCCTTTAATTTTCAAATCACTTATTGATGAGACTTTTTTTTAAAATATAAAAGGGGAATGGTAAGTTTTTTTTTTTTTCGGAATCGAGATCTAAATTAATGAGCCAGAAAATGTAGGAAAATATTCAGGACAGAAATATCTTGCAAATACTGTATAAGACATTTTCAAAGAGCTCAAAGCACTTAACCTGTTATCTCATTTAGCTTCACATCATCCCCAGGAGGGAGCAAATGATTACACAAGAGGAAGCAAATCATTATGTCTGATGCAAACATCTGATACATGTTTGGTCTATTGTTGCAGCTAGTAATTGATTTTTCAAATGCAAGTCTGAGACATTTTAGATGCATGTTTTGTGAGTCAGTGATGTGGTTTTTCACCACCACATCAATAAAAATGATTGCCCAAATGCGTATGAAACAAACAAGTAAGCCTTGGGAATAAGATTTCTCTCCATTCTGAACTAAAAAGTACACATTTTCAAATAAAACACAATCCATTTAGGCCTTATAGTACATCAATACCTTGTTTAAAACTTTTCATCAGGTTGATATTTTTAAAGAAAGAAAAAAAATACATGGTTTTATTTGTGATTCCTTTAAACACTGACACCAATTTAGAAGAAGGTTTACCTTTAAGTCTTTCCTAAAAACAGAGGATAATTTTCTTCAACCACTTGAAAGATTACAGTATGGTTTTCTGAATGTGGATTAGATGTATAGAGGGATATAAAGGAGGGTAAACTTGTTTGAAGAAAACTCTCTAAATTTAGGATTTCCTTCCCTCCTACTCCCTCCACACCTAGTTTTCTCCGTGATCGGGGATTAACTAAACTTGGAACTAGAGTTGTAAAGATCTTCAGAGGCCATCTTGTCTAATTCCCTCCTTTTATAAAAGAGGAAACTGAGACCTGGAGAGATCAAGTGACTTGCCCAAGGTCATAGGTATTAAAAAAAAGAAAAGAAAGAAAAAAGTAGCAGAGCTAGGATTTTAACCCAGATCCCATGAGTACAAATCCAGCAAAAATTCTTTTCATCGGAATTTCTGAATTATTTAGACTGTATCACCACACTCAATAGGAAACTGATCTAGAAATATTCCATCTGAAAGCCACAGGATCATAGTTTTAGAGATGGAAGGCATTTTAGAGGCCATTGAGTCCAATCTCCTGCTTTTATAAGTGAGAAAACTGAAACAGTTTAATTCAGCTAGTCACACCTGGGACATTCTTGCTGTTCCATCATTTCTGTTGTGTCTGACTCTTAGTGACCCCATTTGGGGTTTTCTTGGCAAAGATACTAGACTGATTTACCATTTCCTTCTCTAGATCATTTTACAGATGAAGAAACTGAAGCAAACAGGGTTAAGTGACTTGGCCAGGGCTCACAGCTAGTTAATGTGTGAGGTAGGATTTGAACCCAGGTTTTTCTGATTCTAAGTATTTTATTCACTATACCACACTTACATTAATGTATTACAAATCCATGATGAGGCTATGAGTTCTCATACACCTATTCTGATTCTACCACTTCTGTAGACAGACAGCTTTCCTTGGAAGTTAACTAAGTGTTTACTCCCTTTTAATAGTATTCTAGAGTTTTCCTATGAGGCTATTCTCTGGGATCATGCTATAGGACTACCTCATGGGTAAAAAGACTTTGTGAAGTCATTTTCATACATGTGGTATTTATGAACTAAGCTCCTTAGAAGGGGTTCAAAATAGTCTGGTTGCAATGAAATTAGCTCCGTAAGTACTAAAAGAAAGATATCAATACTCCAGTATAATGTACCAGCAATTAGGTGGTATAGTATATAGAGTAAGTAGCTGGTTTGGAGTTAAGAAGAGCTAAACTCAAATCCTGCTTCAGACATTTAATAACTGTTTGAACCTGGGTTAGTCACTTAACCTCTATCTTACCTATTTCCTCATCTGTAGAATGGAGATAATAATAGCATTTACCTCTCCGAGTAATTGTGAGAATCAAATGAGATAATATGTTTAAAAGTACTTAGCAAACCTTAAAGTACTAGCTACTATTCTTATCATCATTAACAGTTATTAATAATTATTTTTAACACATTATATTATTAGTGATTTCCATATTTACTAGCACTTTTATTTGGCTTGAGGAAAAAATTTTCATTTCCAAAAGCAACCAGAAACTCAGCTTTAACTCTTAAGATACAGGTACAAGAGCATAAAGATAGATTTAGTTTCTATTAAAGGTGAGAGAATGGAATATAAAAAGAACAAGAGACTGATTATATAACACCAAAACATCCACTTGTAAAGTGACAAAATAAAAGAGATTAACTATCTGATAGCCTATAGAATAAATAGAAGATTAGTTTTTTTTGTTTTGTTTTTTACTAAATCCAACTTTTAAAGACTGAATTCAGGCAAACATATAAGAGTTAGGAGAAGGAAAGAGGTTGGGAGAAGAATGATAACCATTTTTTAAAAGACAGGGGTCTAAGGAAAAGTAGTCTTTATTTTTTCCTCTTCAAACCACAAGAGATGATGGATAATTTTCCATGTTACTCTGAGTAATTGCCTGGGGTAGATCAATACTTTTTTGAAGTAATTTTGAAAACCTTCATTGATTTTTAGGAGTTTCACAAAGCCTCACAGAAGCAACTTGTAGACTTTGGGACATTAGAGTCTTTAAGTTCTTAGGTTAGATCTTCAGATACTGTTCCTTAGCTGGCAGAAATTGTACTCTGACCTATGAACAATTCCTCTTTTTCTTTGTCTCCTCCAGCACCAACAATGTCAAATTATCCTTCCTTATGTAATGAACATACTATCATTACTGGTACAAACATATTTAACTTATAAATTTGTTCAGTTTCTGTCAGGATATGTATTTTTTTCCTCTTGTATTTATGTCTGTTTTCCCCTTTTTAGATTTGTTTGCATCCAGGATGAGTGTTATCATGGTTGGAGAGCTGGCCTTAGAGTCAGGAAAATCTAGGTTTAGATCTTACCTTTGACACACACTGGATGTGGGACCCTGGGAGGCAAGTCACTAAACCCCTCAGTGCACCCTATAGGCAGCCCTCTGAGACTCTAAGTTAATTGATGACTTGCAGTGGTAAATTTACTTATTCCACGACTTTCCTATGCCAATGAAATCACAGGTCTACTCCTGAAGCCCTATGTTGCGATCTTTTTGCTTGTTTGATTTATTTTTGTGATTTTTTTTGGGGGGGGGTAGCTGGATCTTGAATCTGTATAGTCATTAATTATAACTTCCTAAAGGACAGAGGTTATATTTATGTAACTTGTTTTTAATACCCAACATGTTATGAAGAAATGGATGAATCATAAAATGTTCTCTGGTTAAAATTCTAAGAATAAAGATATAAGAGACAGACACACTGAGAGAGAGACAGAGAGACAGAGACAGAGAGAGGGGCAAGGCAGCTAGGTAACTATCTGTGGAATCAGGAAGATCTGAGTTTAAATCTAGCTTCACACATTTAGTAACTGTGTGACCCTGAGCAAATCACTTACCTTCTGTTTGCCTTGATCCACTAGAGAAGGAAATGGCAAACCACTATAGTATCTTTGCCAAGAAAACCTCATGGAAAATATTGTCATAGGGTCATGAAAAATTGGACATGACTGAACTAATAAACAGCATATATACATATGTGTGTATGTGTATATACATATGCACACACACATATATGTATGAGTCTTGCCATCTCAAAAATGTAGTCTTATCGATCTCCAGGAGGCCTTAATATCATGGTATCACCTGTATGAGAAGGTTGACCCCTAACCATTGAGAAGGCTCTTAATGGAGAGAGGGAGAGAAAAAAAATAAACCAGAAAACACAACTCCCCTAACACCTTCCTATTGGTCAGAATTCTCCTTAAAAAAAAAAAGAAAAGAAATAACCCAATAGCAGAGGACTCTCTGGGGTATGTGTATGTATGTGTCTGTGTACACATACCCACAGAGGAAATATATGTGTGTGTATGTGTATATGTATATGTGTGTATATATTTAAACATGAGTAAGCCTCTGGATCATGTGAAGGACATACATATCTGAATCCTTCTCATGATCCAGAGGCTTGCTCAAGTTTAAATTGCCCTCCATGAATAAATGAACCAGTTTAATAACTACCAGCACAAAACACCAATGCATCCATTGACTTCCTTCTTACAGATCCATTATCAGTCAGTTAGCAAACATGTAAGTACTCTTTGCTAGGCACTGGGGATGAAAATATAAAGAAATAATCCCTGCTTTCAAGGCTCTTACACTTCCAGAGAGACATCATGTGCCTACATAGTAGAAACACAAAACAGATCTGTTTTGGATAACTCCCTGCCTTCTTCACGGCAAGGTGACTGAGTATCTCAGCCCTTAGTGGCCACAGATTAGACAATGTAATCTATCTCATTTATTTTTAAAGCTGAGAAAACTGAGATAGAAACCCAAGGAATTCCTGAGCCTAATTATCTCCTTCAATTTCCCATGCCTAGAAAGGTCTTTCTCCTTACATCTGCCTCTTGGCTTTCCTCAAAACTCAACTCAACTCGCTTCTACAGGAGACCCCCCTGGAAATACTTTCTTTAACCCTTTAACAGTTTTTTTTTAAATTTGCATCATTTCAAATAAATATAAAATGTGTTTTAATTACATTTTAAATTTAATAATTTATTATAAATTTGTGGGGTTTTTTCCTGCATTGAAATTTTGATGATGCAATATTGTGTCATGTAACTGTGTAGCATCATAGTGTAAACAAGTCATTACATACACATATTCCTGCTGATGCATGCTGGACTTCCTGACAACGCAGGATGTGTTTGCCTGCCAACACTTGCTTGTTAAGACCTGTCGGTGGACTTGACCACTGATAAGTTATAACTTACATTTCGTGTGTTTATTTGGAAAGTGATGTAATCACTATGACTTTAACTCTGTTACACAATAGATGAAATATGCACGAATGGTTTTTCAAAATTCTCTTCTTTCCTTATGCTTCCACCACCCCCTTCTTTTTATTCAACATCCCCCAATTGCACCCAAGGCTACAACCATTCCCTGGATCGTTCCAGTGCCTCTTAGGGAGTGGTAGCATACACTATGGGAACCCCTATCCTTCTGAGATTACTTTCCAGGTAGGCTGTATATGTCTTGTATATACTTATTATTTGCACATTGTCTCTTTCATTAGAATGTGAATCCTTGAGGTCAGAGAGTGTTTTACTTTTTTTTTTTCCTTTTATTCCCAGTACCTTCAGCTAGGTGGTGGAGTGGATAGATCTCTGGACCTAGAATCAAGAAGACTTGAGTTCAAATCCAGTTTCAGACACTTATGAGCTGTGAAACCCTGGGCAAGTCACTTATTTCTGTTTGTCTCAGTTTCTTCAACAAAAAAATGGAGATCATAATAGCACTTATCTCATAGGTTGTGAGGATCAAATGAGATAGTATTTATAAAACCACTTAGCATAATACTTTTACAGAGTAAGCAATGTAAATGTTTATTCCTTTCCCTTTTCAGTTCCTTCAAACAGTAAGCATATCATAAATGTCAGTTGGCTGACCGTGCATTCAGGAGAATATAACTCTATGACTAAATGGCAACTTCCTCTGTCCTTCCACATCACTGTGTAAGAGATAAATGCCCCTTGGAAACAAACAAACAGAATGAATGAGAAATATATATTGTTTAGACCAGGGGTATTGGACTCTATCAAAGGGTCACACTTAAGGACTTAGAGGACCAAGTGTGGCCTCGAGATGGCAGGTTCCCCACACCTGGTCTAGACTATGGAATATGGCTATTCCGACAGTCCTTTTCAATCAATCAACAAACATTTAGTAAGCATCTGCTATGTGCCAGGTAGACGATGAGGAATGAAGACAAAAATGAAATACTACCTGCCCTCAAGGAGTTTATATTCAATAGAATGTGGAGCAACATGAATATAAACACATAAATACAAGGTAATATTTTTGGGAAAAGGATTGTAGCAGTTGAGAGATTCATTCAAAAAGTAGTACTTAAGCTGTATAGTGAATGAAGGAAATAAAGGATTTCAGATAACAGAGATGAGGAGAAAGTACATTCTAGACATGGGGGACAGTCAAAACAAAGGTGTGGAAACAGGAAATAGAATACAGTATGTAGAAAACAGCAAACGAGGAAAGTTTGGCTAGATGACAGAGAGTGAGAAGAGGAATAATAAATAATCAGTCTTGAATAGTAAATTAGAGCCAGATTGTGAAGGGCTTGAAAGCCAAACAGAGCCTAGAGACAATAGAGGCCTAGAATTATTGCATCAGTATGTGTCTCTTGGATAGAAGCTGCAGAGCTACACTGAGATTCACACAGAATTGAATAGAAAGAAATTGGGCTAGATGACTTTTGGGAAACTGTGCAATCAGTGCTTTCAGTGTTCCTAAAACTCTCCCTGGCACAAATGCCTGTCTCTTTGACATCATATCCTGGTGATACTAGTTGGGTGTCAGTTGAGGAACATCATGATCTCAGAAGGATTAAAATTACAAATCACCCAAATGGCAATGGAAAGTCACATGCGGTGGGCAGAAGCAGGAACATGTTACTCTGTAAAGAATGGAGTAAAAGATATATCTTTGCAGGGATAATGATTTTTTTTTGTTATAGCTTGGACATAATTTGTGACACAGATGAGTCCCTTATCTTGAGTTAGAAAATTATTGAATGCACTGAATTCACACAAAATGACTAGAGAGATTTAAGATGAGAATTTTTCCTTCAAGGTTGGGGTAGCTATGTTGGAAAGAGTAATGGCTTCAGAGTCAGAGGAATCCCAACACTGCTGTTTATTACCCATATATCCTTAAGCAAACCACTTAACCCCTTTTCGACTCTTTTTCCTCTTTAAAATAAGGGGATTGGATTAGATGATCTCTAGGTCCCTTCCAGCTTTAAATTCTTTGATCCTATTAATCATAAAATAAGTAATAGCTGATCTGGCCCTCAAGGAAAAGAACAGTCAGAATAGGTGGAGATGGGCGGAGGGCAGGGAGTTAGGTAAATGCACAGAGATGGCACAGTGCCAGATGAGATCTGGGAGCAGCCAGGAGTTCATATTCATTGGAACACAGAGCTGGCAAAGAGGAGCACTATAAAATAAACTTGGAAGAACAAGAGAAATTCAATATTGAAGACATGCTTGAGTCAGAATGTGACTTAAAGAGTCTGCTATGCTGGATGCCCCTTGAATCTTTCTTATTCTTACTTTTATTCAGTTGTAATCATGATATTATTCTAAATTACTTAAAATTTTTAATTTGAATTTCAGTGGCTCCCTGAGGACCTGTTATTACTTATTTTCTCCTGCATAAGCTAAAAAAAGATGAAAGAAAAATACCCAGTTTGGCACATTCAGAAAATAGGATCTTGCTTAAGGATGTAATGTTTAACATGTTATTGAGGAACAGCATGAAATATTTCATTTGTTACTAGATGTCATTAGTATTTACTTTATGTCTGACACTATGTCCAAATAAAGAAAAGAAATTGTTTAACTCTCTGTCTTCAGCCAATGAAATTTTTAATAATCTATAGATTGAATATCTGGTCTGTGTATTACCCTCAATGAGTTTTATTTTTTGTTCTGCACTTAATAAGTACTTAATATAATGAGCATTTCTACGTATAAAGAACAGAAAAACAGGATTCTACATGACATTATAAACCTCTGTTATATAAAGGTTTTTATGGAGTTTTTGATAATTTAGATTTTTCACTGAAAACTCTTTCTTCATGTCCTATGACCCTTCATCAACCGGGGAATAGCTCTTGTTCTTATAAATTTGAATCAGTCCTTATTTATCTTAGAGATGAGACCTTTACCAAAGAACTTTTATATAAATGTGTTTTTTCCCTCCCCAGTTAACTGTTTCTCTCCTAATTTTACCTGAATGGGTTTTGTTTGTATAAAAATATTTTGGTTATATAATCTGAGTTGTCTGTTTCATCTTTTATGATCCTCTCTATTCTTTAATTTGATCCTTAACTCTTTCCTATTCAGAATTGTGAAGATATTTTTCCTTGTTCTTCTAATTTGTTTATGATGTCACCTTTCATGTCTTAGTCATTTATCAATTTAGAGTTTACTTACAGGGGTGATATGTTAGTCTATCTTTAATTTCTACCAGACTCATTTCCTGTTTTTTTCAGCAGTTTTTGTCAAATAGAGAGGCATTGGGCTTATCTAACTCTATGTTATTATTTTAATTTATTTGTATATCCCATTTATTCTATTGATTGACCTCTCTTTTATTCAGTACCAAATAGTGTTGTTTATTTGTTTTTTGCAAATGCCATTTATTTCAACTCTGAATGAATATTTATGTTTTAAGTGTGTTTCTTGTTAACAATATGTGTTGGATTATGTTTTCTAATTCATTTTGCTCTCCTCTCCCATTTTAGAGTTGAGTCAATCTCATTCATGTTCCTGGATCCATGAGCTCCCGGGATGTATTTTCTCCTCACTTCTGTCTCCTGAAATCCTTTATTTCCTTCAATATGTGTTCAAGTGCCATCTTCTGCATGAAGATTATTATTGCTAATAGTGTATTTCTGTCAATCTTGTCCTCTACTCTTTCCTCTCTTTGTCTCCATCCTTCTATTTATAAAGAAAAAGAAATTGGTGAATTTGCTTTATACTAGTGATCTATACCTGGAATATAAGATATGGGATATAAGCTGGATGTGGTGAAATAGAAGATGGAAAGATTAGATTTAGATATCTTGTTTGCCAGTAAACCTAAATGGATGGGAATGAGTGAATTCAATTCAGATGATCACTACATATTCTACTGTGGGCAGGAATCCCTAGAAGAAATGGAGTAGCCCTCATAGTCCAAAAAAAAAAGTGAGAAAAGCCATACTGGGGTATAATCTCAAAAATGACTGAATGATATCTGTTCTGATTCAAAGCTGACCATCCAACACCACAGTAACACAAGTCTATGCTCCAACCACTGATGCTGAAAAAGCCAAAGTTGATCAGTTCTATGAAGACCTTCATCCTTTAGAAATAACACAAAAAAAGATGTCACATTTATCACGGGGGGCTGGAATGTTAAAGTAGGAAATCAAAAGATAATTGGAGTAACAGGGAAGTTTGGCTTCAGAGTACAAAATGAAGCAGGACAGACACCAATAGAGTTTTGCCAAGATAACTCTCTGGTCATAACAAACATTTTTTCAACAACTCAAAAGGTGACTCTACATTATCATCAATGGTCAATATAGAAAGCAGATTGATTATATACTTTTCAGTCAAAGGTGAAGAAATTTTAAATTGTCAGTTAAAACAAGACTTGGAGCTGACTCTGAATAAAATCAGGAGCTTCTTATTGCAAAATTCAGGCTTCAATTGAAGAAAATAGAGAAAACCATCAGATCAAAAAGTATGACCTAATCAACATTCTTTATGAATATGAAGTGTAGGTAATGAATTCATTTAAGAGATTGGATGTGAAAGACAGAGAAACTGAAGAACTATGGATAGAGGTTTGCAATATTGTACAGGAGGCAGCAATAAAAAACCTCCCCCCCCTCAAAAAAAGAAGAAGAGCAAGAAACCAAAATGGCTGTCTGATGAGACTTTACAAACAGCTGAGGAAAGAAGGAAAGTGAAAGGAAAAGGAAAAAGGAAAAGATATACTCAATTGAATGCAGAATTCCAGAGAATAGCATGGAGAAATAACAACATTTTCCTAAATGAGCAATGCAAAGAAATAGAAGAAAATATAATGGGAAAAAACAAGAGATCTCTTGAAGAAAACTAGAGATATCAAGGGAAAGTTTTGTGCAAAAATGGGCATGGAAAAGAAAAAATTGGTATGGAATTAATATAAACAGAAGAGATTAAGAAGAGGTGGTAAGAATACACAAAAGAACTATACAAGAAAGATCTTAACATCACTAATAACCATGTTGGTGTGGTTACTGATCTAGAGCTCAATATCCTGGACTATGAAGTCAAGTGAGCCTTAGGAATCATTGCTAACAATAAGGCTGGTGGAAGTGATGGAATTCCAGCTGAACTATTTAAAACCTTAAAGATGATGCTATTAAAGGAAGGTAGAAAATTGGGAAAGAATTTTTACAACCAGTCTCTCTGGTAAGGGCCTCATTTCTAAAACATATAGAGAATTAAGTCAAATTTATAAGAATACAAGCCATTCCCAAATTGATAAATGGTCAAAGGATATGAACAGACAGTTCTCAGATGAAGAAATTAAAGCCACCTATAATCATATGAAAAAATGCTCTAAATCACTATTGATTAGAGAAATGCAAATCAAAACAACTCTGAGGTACCACATCACACCTATCAGATTGGCCAACATGACAAAACAGGAAAATGATAAATATTGGAGATGATGTGGGAAAATTGGAACACTAATGAATTGTTGGTGGAGTTGTGAAGTGATCCAACAATTTTGGAGAACAATTTGGAACTATGCCCAAAGGGCTATAAAAATGTGCATACCCTTTGACCCGGCAATAGCACTTGATCAATTGTAAGGGGTTTAATAATAATGAATTGTACATTCTAATAGAAGGATAAAAAACGTGTATATACATTTCTATTTCTCTCTTGAATTTTGTGTTTGTGTTTCAGAATTTCAACCCAGTTTTGGTCTTTTCATCAGGGACACTTGGAAGTCCTCTATCTCACATTTTTTGACCCTCTAATTATTACTCAGTTTTGTCAGATAGATTATTCTTGGTCGATAAAACCCTTTATCTTTTGCTTTTTGAAATACTGTGTTATAAACTCTCTTATTTTAAATTAGCAGATGCCAAGTCTTGTATGATCCTGATTTTAGTTCCTTTGTACTCAAAATCTTTCTTTTTAGCTGTTTGCAGTCTTTTTTTTCTTTGACCTGGAAGCTATGGATTTTGGTTATGAATTTCATTTTGTAGTTTTCATTTTATAGAACCTGTCCCAAGTCTCAAAGGAGAGTTTCCATATAAGGGACAAGGTGGTAGAGATGGGGGAGGGAAGAAAAGGGGAACAGGTAGTTATTTAGCCCTTACTACATTACATGCCAAGCACCATGCTAAACACTTTACAGATCTTATCCCATTTGATCCTCACAACAGCCCTGGGAGGCAGGTGCTGTTATTATCCCCATTTTACAGTTGAGGAAACTAAAGCAAACAGACGTTAAGTGACTTGCCCTGGGTCACTCAACTGGAGAGTGTCTGAAACTAGATTTAAATCCAGGTCTTCCTGACTCTAGGCTCAGTGTTCTATCCACTATGCCACCTAGCAACTTGATATCTAGTAAGAAAGTAACTGAATCTGCATGAGATAGAAGCTTAGGAAAAACTAGACCAACCTACAAAGCAGGGATCTAGAAAACATTGATATTTCTTTGTCTTAGTTCTATATTTTGCTTTGGCTCTGGAAGAAGCTGCCCAGGTCATTCATAGGTGCTGGTTTTGCCACCCCCTCCCCTCCAACTGTGGCTGAGGTACAGGCTACCTGAGCTCAGGACCAGGCACTAGTCTGGCACTATCTCCTCCTTGCCTCTATGTGGGGATGGTCGGGTACTAGTCTAGCTTTGACTCCCTTTGTGGTTTGGACAAGGGTTGACTGAGTTTTGTATTGGGCATATATGGGGACAGTCATCCACTGTGGGTCTGACTTCTTACATGTTTTGTCTCCTGGCTACTCTAGTTCGTCTTTGCTCAGAGCCTCCTCTGGATTTTGACAGTCATTTTTGTGTTGTGTTGGACTGGAAAGGGGAGCTTACAGCTGTTCTTTTCCCCTTTTCTTTATCTTTGGTCCTTCCGGTACATTTTTTGAGCTTTACAAAAGTGTTTGTTGGGAGGAGGGGTCTAGGCCTAACATACCTCTTGCCACAATTCCCCTCCACCTATTTTAAGTCCAAGATAAAAACAAGAAACAAATGAACAAAGACACACCTTTCCAAAAGATAGCTCTAGGCTGATTCCCCAGGCCATCATGTTGCATTTAGAAAATTCAAATCATAATATTAAGTAAAGCTACTCATAAAGGTAAATTGGCTGCTAGAAATACAGTACAGTCAAAAGCCAAATATAAATGACTTTGGATTATTCACTTTTTTGGACTTTCTACATCCTTCCTCTCCTGCATTAGCATGGATGGTTAAGAAGTGACTGCATTTTCAATGCAGAACCTAAATAATAAGCCAACCAACTCTCATAAAAATAAATAATAATTATGTTGTGCACTGCTTTGAAGATGCACTCATCTAATTTGCTTTATTATCTATCCAAATTGGTCTATTTTGGTTTGAGTAACCTGGAACTGAAAAGCCTTTTTGGACCTACTGAATATTCCTTTTGGCTCAGAAGCTAACAACATGGAAGAAAATTGGCTTTACAGTCTGAACAGAAAAATTACCTTGCCAAGATTTGTTAATAATTTTATCTCTACCTTACACTGGTCAAGAGATTAACCTCTTGGTTGTCCCAGGCACAAAAGCATTATTTCATCATTTTCATAACCTTGACATTACCTGAGATATGCATTTATAATTTTTCTGTATAGGCAATGCCCAATATTTGGAACACAAATGGTTTCAATTCCAAATGTGGATTTTTAAGCTTTCTATTTGGAACATTTTTTCAATGAAATAATGACATGAATTAGGGTTGCTTTTCCAGGGAAGTCTTCAAAAGCCAAGTTAGTATATTACAGACCTGAAATGCTCTACAGTGATAAATGGTAGAAAATAACATTGTTTCAATGCCAAAAAAAATTAAATGAAACAAAAAAATGAAAAAAAAATTGAATAAATTATTTCTTTAAAAATTATCTTGAACTCTGGAATTCTGCAACTTGAGAAATAGCAGGCTTTACTAATGTAGTTAATCAGTCAATTAGAATATATTAAATGCCTACCATATGCCAGGTACTGTCTAAACTTAGTTTAGTATATTAGGAAAAAAATGAAAATTCTTACCAAGATTCTGAAGGTTACTATGAGGTAAACTTAGGAGGCTTAGGGATTGATGAGCATTAGAGTCACAAAATTTTAACACTTAAGATTATTTAATTTAACTGAAACATTTAATAGATACAGAAACTGAGGTCCAGAGAAGTTAAATAACTCTTCTTTGGCCACAGTGCCAGCTAATGTCAAAGCCAGGACTATCATCCAATTCTTCTGATTTTCATTGCTCTTTTCACTATGCCATGCTTCTTCCTGATTCTTTCCTATGCATATTTTTTACTTCAGAATGTATGACTACCATACTGCTTGCCATAGATATATTACAGAAGACTGGCCAATGAGGATCACATCCTTACAGCATGAGCAGTATATATTGCCTAGAATAAATCCAAATGGAGGTCTACTGAACCTCTTCCAGAAATGTGTGGAGTCTGAGACAATTTCCCTTCTCAGTTTAGAGCATGCCCACATATCCCGACTTTCCTGTTGGGTTATTGCTCAGTGATAAAAAGTCTTTTAATTGGATTTTGAGCCAGAACTAAGGCACAAATAAAATCTCTCTTATTTGACAGCTTTTGAATGAAGAAGAAGAAATACTATAAACTACCTCTCTTCCACCTGGTGTGCCATGTGGCTATGAATGCATGGAGTCACATGACTCCTTGTTATGTTTATTCTTTCCTAATCATAGGCTAAAGAATATTGAATATAGGTAGGCCAGCTTATGACCTTATGAGCTTTGAAAGTTCAGAATAAACATTCTCTATCTTCAGAATTGTGCTGGAGCTAGCTGTAACCAATTTGTGAGAAACAGTTGTTAAATTTTCAGTGTAAGCATTTATACAACAAAAATTGCAAATCACTGCAAGTCAGGGCTTGATTTATTGTTTCACTGATTGTCTAGTCTTAAGAAAGTGCTAATAATACGATTAAACTTAAAAGCAAGTGAGCATACATTTTTCCTTAGAAAACTCCATTAAATGTTTGCCTGCACACCCCTATATTCATTATAAATGTGACTTGATCTCAGCAGGAGAAGAATAGAAGACTCGGAGAATGAAGTCATCATCATACTGCTGGCCTGGTGACTAGGAATTAACAACAACAATGAAAATAACTGGCATTTATATAGTGCTTTAAGGTTTGCAAAGTGCTTAATATGCATTATCTTATTTGAGTCTGGGTTCAATAACTGGAGTCCATGGCAGAATCCACCAGTAGTGTCAGAAGCTGGGTCTAGTGAGAAGCTTCAGTGAGGAGTAACCTTGGCTCAGCAATGGTTCAACCCTGTAGTTGAGAGAATATGTTTAGCAAGTGAGGAGTTGAATTATCTATTGGCCATACCAAAGTGGACTTGTTGGGGGAAATGTTTACATTTAAACTAATTGTCCCAGGGACTTGATGGGTATGCAGAGGAGAATGTGTCCTAGTTTGGAGGGTTTTAAAATTCATTTATTCATTCATTCATTAATTCATTTATTTATTTTATGATTTGTTTGTTTGGTTGTTTTGTTTTTGCTATACTTTCTTAGTATATATGCCTTTGTAGAAGCTAATGGCTATTTTTTGGATAATTTACCCTGAAATATCAAAAAGGTTAATTGATATTAGGAGATAACATTTGTTGATTAATATTGAAAAGATAGTAACTGGTAGACTGTTGAAGGGAACAGATCAGACGGGAGCCTGTGAGTGATGAAAGATCACTTGTGAGTAGTAGTTAAAAAAAAAAAAAAGAAAGAAAGTAATATCCCAATGCCCTCTCATGATGTGGAAGTGACCCTGAGTTCACAGAGGTCATGGCACATAGAGCACAGACATTTACTGATCCTGATAATTTGGAGGGAATTCGAGTACTGGTCTGATAACAGACTGTGTATTGGAGTAAGTTCAAACAGGATCATGACAGCCTATTGTTAAATTTTCAGTGTGAACCTCAGAAATTGACAAATTAAAAATTAGGGCTTGATTTATTATTTTGTTGGTTATCTTGACTTAAGAAAGTGAAAATATTAAAAATGAAGATTAAACTTATGTTTCTCATGCTTTTTGGAGAACTGATTGTTAAATATTTACCAGTATGCTACAGATTTTCATCCAAAGACTTATCAAGTTAAATTTGTGATGAGACTCATAAGCAAAAAGACTGGCCATCACGTGATTAATAGTTTTGGCTATGAAAGTTCAGGAAGATGGCCTATTGTGTTTTGATATATGTTGTTGAAGAGAGCACGCATATCAATGAAATCGTAGTATAATGGGTCAAGTTCTGGACTTGGGTTCAAATACCACCTCAAATACTTACTGGTTATGTGACCCTGGAAAAATCACTCTGTGCCTCAGTCTTAAAATTAGGGGGTTGGACCCAATGATCTCAAAGGTCCCTTCGAGCTCCAAATCTATTATCCTATGTGTCTATGAAGTGTTACTAGCACTCTTCATATGCTTCTCAGATGTGATTAAAATTAAACTATGATCCACAAAATGAATAAATATAAAGTATGAAAAGGGTGGGCAAGAATGGAGGAGAACTTTTCTGAAGGTAACTGAGTGAAAGACTGGTGAAGGAGGATGGGGATATAAGAGGCCATGTAACTGTGTGTAATGAACTACTAAGCTATAAGTGGTGAAGCTCAGAGGGGAAATAAAAGGCATTTGAACAATTCCTCTGAGTCCAGAGAAATGAGGTTGTAGGGAAGACGGATAGAAACAATTCTGCAATTTCAGCTACAAAATGCACTTTAAGTCTAGATCATGTTGAAGGCGTCTAGGGAAACAGGGAGAAGGAAGGGAGAAGAATGAATATCCTGAGAATATTTAAGCTCGAGAAAGGAGGAGAGCTGATATTAAGATGTTTAGATTGTAATTAGTTTATGTGCATCACAAACCCTAGACTTAGGCTGACCCTCCATCTACTACTTGGATCATATTTCACACAGCCTGATACAGAGATTGGGCCTGTCTTGTAATTAGTTTGGAGGAGAGATAGCCACCTTGACCGCATCTATCTAAAATCACCTACCCAGCCTGTTTAAGAATTGTGAAGATTCTTTTCTTTGTCTTGGTGAAGGAAGTATACACATGGTGGTCATGAAATATGGTATTGAAGAAAAGAGTGATTGAGTGAGGAAAAAATGGGGGATTTCAAGGAGGAAATGGATAGTCATTGCCATCAACAACCAAATCCATTTGTGAGAATGGGGCAAGGAGATTTAGTGCTTTAGTAGAATCCTTCCTAAGGCAATATCCCAAAAATAGTCTGTAAGTTACATACTTTCTAAATTACATAACCAGATGTTGTTTATTGGTCATAATCTAGCTAGACGGCCAAGAATCCCCTCAGTAAGTCCTAAAATGAATCTAGTTGGAATACATTAATTGTTTCATACTATAGAACATTTCCATTTATATAGAGGGACATAAGCTAAAAGGAATAGATTTAGTTTTAAAACACATGTGTGAAAAAAAACAACTGTATCAAATTTCTCTGATAAGGGCTTGGTATCTAAGATATACAAACAATAATAAATATATATAAAACTAGTAGTCATTTTCCAATAGACAAATGTTCAAAGGATATGAACAACTCTCAAAAGAAGTGTGAAGTATTCACAACCACATAAAAATGCTTCAAATCCCTAATAACAAGCAAAATACAAATCAAAATAACCCAGAGGCTTTACCTCATACCATGCAAATTGGCAAAAATGACAAAAAAAAATGTCAATGCTCAATGTTGGAGAGGTTGTGCAAGAATAGACCCACTAATACATTGTTGGTAGAGTTGTGAAATGGTGCAACCATTTGGGAAAGCAAATTAGAATTATGCAAATAAAGTGACTAAAATGTCCATACTCTTGAACCAGAGACTCTATTGCTCAGCTTATGCCCCAAGAAAGTCATTGATAAGAAAAAAGTCTCCATATACTTCAAAAAATTTATAGCAGAACTTTTTTGTGATAACTAAAAATTAGAAACAAAGCAGACGCCTATCCATTGAGGAATGTTTAAACAAATTATAATATATGAATATAATGGAATATTACTGTGTTGTAAGAATTGATGTGTGTGATGAATATAGAGATCCATGGAAAAATCTATATGAACTAATGCAAAGTGAAATAAGCGAAGCCAAGAAAAAATATACACAGAAACTACAATAATTTAAATGGAAAGAATAATAGCATACAAAAAAGTCGATAGGAAATGTAACAAAATTCTAAAGATCAAATGGAGCTCAAATTAAGAAATATGAGAAGACACTCTCAACCTATCTCTTCTTGGACGTGGGAAGTCCACAGCTGTCAAACCTCGCATATGTGTAATTGATCAGTTATACTGACTTTTTTTTCCCTCTCCAAAAAAAAAAAAACTATTTAGCATATGGGATGGCTCTCTGGGAGGCAGACAGAGAGGGATCCATGGGATACGGTGGCAATGTAAGAAACAGAAGATACCAGTAAAAACTTATTAAAAATAAATAAATAACTTGTGTGAAATGGTAGTGTGGAATAGAAAATAGACAGCTGTTCTTAAAAAGACATAGGTTCTAATCCTACTTTTGACATATGCTGGCTATGACTGAGTAAGTCGTTTAACTTCTCTAGGCCCCATGCAATGCTAAGACTACAAGTTGCAGAGAAGCAGCTGATTTTCCTTGGTGGAAGAAGTTTCTTACTGGGGTTCCCTATTCCAGGGAAATCACAGGTCTTCTCAACATCAACAAACCTGAGCCAGTACAGCTCAGCCCATTGTGGTGTTTACCTGACAGAGAAGCCCAGGCCTCAGCCAGACCAAGAATCTTTACATTTAGGAATTTCTTTGGTCCTTTTGCTCTTTGGGAGCATTTTCTTTCCCCTTGAAACTGGATTAAATTAAAAACCAAATAAATTATTACAGCCAAAAATATTTTCTTCTCAATAGGAGTATATTTTGTTGGAGTTTAAATAAATTCATGTTTTGGTTCTTTATCAAAGGCAACCTTGGAATCAGGGACATTCAGTGATATTTCTGATTAATTTTTGTGTAATTCCTGACTTTAAGGCTGACATTCTAAAATTCATTGCCTTTAGAGAATGGAATTCCAGGATTTGAGTCCATAAACTCATTTTGCCAGAAATGATCACTTTAATTGAGTTTAATATTCATTGTATTGAATATACATATATATGTATATATATATATTATATATATATATATATAAACACTTTTTTGATTTCATATAGACATGCAGATATACTTTCCCCTCCTCTTTTTAAGCAAACATTTTGATATAGCTCTGGCAGGGCTCATTTCTAAGCCCAGAGAGAGAGATTCTTTATAACCTAACATTTAATATAGATATTGCCCAGGGTCACACAACCAAGATGTATCAGGCACAGACTTGAACTCATAAACCCAATCCTATTCACTATGCCGTGCCACCTCTCATTAATTCACATATGCCTATTATAATTATCACATGTTTTTCATAGGCTCATGGAATTATAAATTTAAACCTAGATGGGACTTTAGAAGTCATCAAGTCTAACTAATTCCTCATGTTACAGATGAAGAATGTAAAGCCCAAACCAGGTTAAGTGACTTGCCCAAGATCACACAGATAGTAAGAGGAAAGACAGGGATTTGAACTCAGGTCCTCTGACTAAATATCTTTTGAAACTTTGTACCATGCCGAGCACTTCATTAGAGATGGACTTGTGCTATCTAACCAACAGGCATTTTCGCTGGCTGTCCTCCACTGTTGGACTGCTCTTCCCCTTCATCTACCCCTCCCTGACTACCTTGGCTTCCTTCCAGTCCCACATAAAATCCCACCTTCTACCAAAAACCTTTCCTAATCCCCCTTAATTCCAGTGCCTTCCTTCTGTTAAATATGTCCAACTTAGCCTGTTAATAGTTTATTTGTGCATAGCTGTTTGCATATTGTCTCTCCCGGTTAGTCTGTGAGCTCTTTGAGGATGGGAACTATTGCATCCCCAGCATTTAGTACGGTGTCTGGCACATAGTAGGCATTTAATAAATGTTTATTGACCTACTGTAGAAATACAGTTCTCCTGACATATTTGATGGACTAATATACAAAATGATAAACATTTTTAGACATGGCCAATACGGGAATTTGTTTTGCTTAACTCTGCTTATTTGTTACAAGGGTTTTCTTTTTCTTTTCTTTTTTGGGAGATGGGGAGGTGGGAGGGAGAAAAATCAAATATTTGGTAATTTTAAAAAACTGAAATTTAATAAAAAAAATAAGTGTGCAGTTGCAATTGTTCAACTATAGTATAACTTTTTGCAGAGGCAGCATTCATAGGACATAAATATGTAAATCCAGTTTATATTCCTTTGAAAATACCACTCTTTAAATAATATGAGCTTAATGTTAGTTATAATTCTCTTTGATTTAGCAGAGGATTGATGGTCTCCCTGCTGAGCATTCTCAGTTCTATCTAGACCAGCACTGTATTCTTTGATAATGAATACAGTCCTTGGTCCTATTGTACTGCATTCCTATTCAGAGGTTTTAGACTTTGGGTGCAAGTGATCCAATTCTGAAACAAGAAAGTAAAAATTCTAGCATATTGTCTGAAAGAAACATTACTCTCTTTTGTGGCATAAAACAGCGATCATGGCCCTTGTCCCAAATTGCTTTCTTGTTTGTTTAAAAAAAAATCCAGATAGTGTCAAAGCATCTTTCATCTTAAATTTCTGTTACCAATCCCTTTTGGTTAGTTTTTGAGCCTGTAGCTGGTTAAATCAATTCATTAGACAGTGTAGTATGTGATAGAATGGTAAAATTGGGGGTTTAATATTAATATGAGGTAGTTTAATTTACTCTGCTGTCTGGATACAGGCAGAACCTCTAATGCCAGTCAGTTGTTACGTAAGGACATGAGTGTACACACACACACACACACACACACACACACACACACACACACACTCTTTAACAGAACTGTTAAATGCAATTACTTTGGAATAGGGAACTTCAATGAAGAATTTCAATGCAGATCAGTAGCTACTCTGCAAGTTATAGTCTTAGAGAGATTAAGTCATAGAGGCAATACGTGTCAGATCCAAGACTTAAACCCAGTTCCTCTGACTCAGAGGCCAGAGAAGAGGTTCTTTAACTACTTCCACACTCTGACTCCTCTTCGGTAATAATTGTTCATATGGTATTTCTTTCACAACACTTATGTGAAGTGCAAATATTATACCCATTTTGTAAATGAGGAAACTGAAGCCCATGGAGTTTGTGACGTTCCCAGTGTTTCACAGAACCAGGACTTGAATTAAGTCAGGACTTGTCTGACTCTACACTTTTGTCAATTCACCACCAGTTGCTAGGCAATTAAGGGGGTAGAGCTTAGGTCTGGAGTCAAGATGCCCTGAGTTCAAATCTGGCATCAGATACTTTCTAGATGTATGAGTGACTTAACCAACTGTAACTGGGGATGATAATAGCATCTATCGCTCTTATGATAGCTATACCATAAATTATACCACAGCTAAAAAATGCAACTGCACACTTATTTTTAAATTAATTTTTTTTAAATTATCAAACATTTGATTTTTCTCCCTCCCACCTCCCAAAAAAAGAAAAGAAAATGAAAACCCTTATAACAAATAAGCAGAGTTAAGCAAAACAAATTCCCACTTTAACCATGTCTAAAAATATACGTATGTTGGGAGGATCAAGTGAGTTAATATTTATAAACATTTAGCATAGCGTCTGGCACATAGTAAGTAGTCTCTTAATAAATTCTTATTTCTTTCCTTCATCATAATCTTTAAGTCAATAGGATTAAAATCAATAAGCATTTGTTAAGTTCCTAGTACATAGTATACATTTTACTAGGCACTGGGAATATAAAGAAAATTTTAAAAAGACCCTGCCCTCCGGGAGCTTAGACTCTCTATAGGGAATGCAAATCTAATATAAAAATGTTATAGAAGCAACCTTTTAACTGTTATAAAAATAACTTAAAGCATATGTTTTATTAATGCTGATTTAGTAATATAATTCTTGCATTTTTATGTGTTTTGATTCCAAAATTTGCTTTTATTAGATACCTTAAAATTTATCTTTGGCAAAATGTTAATATATGTGATATTGTGGGGGTTGGGGTAAGTTAGGAAACAAATTCTGGCCCTTGCTCACCACTTACTGTGTGACCTTGAGCGATTTATTTAAAACTACTTTATATTACTTTTTATTAACTTTCTTGTATACATATTGTATACTACTATTAGAATGTTGGGGAAGGTTGGGAGGGAGCCAAAGTGAAATTTTCATTTTCCTCTTTGTAGTGTTAGTACCTGATACAGTGGTTTGCACATAGTAGGTACTTTATAGATGTTTACTGAGTTGAATTTATTTGAATTGAAAAAAAGGAAAAAGAGAGGCAAAATATCATACTTAATAGGCAGCTGGCCTTGGAGTCAGGAAGATCTGTTATGAGTACTGCCTCTGACCCATACTAACAAAGGTACACTTTCCCTTAGGATATCTCTATGCTGGTTCCCCTGGCTATCATACTGCATTTAGAAAATCCGAATTATAATATTATCTAAAGCTACTCATAAAAGTAAATTGAAGAAATATATTACAATCAAAAGCCAAATATAAATGACTTTGGATTATTCATTTTTTTGAACTTTGTACACCCCTCCTCTCCTCCATTTAGCATGGATAATTAAGAAGTGACTGCATTTTCAATGCAGAACCTAAATAATAAGCCACCCAACTCTCATAAAAAATAAATAGTAATTATGTTGTGCACTGCCTTGAAGATGCACTCTTACGTAATTGGCTTTATTATTTATCCAAATTGGTCTATTTTGTTTTGAGTAACCTGGACAAGTCTGGAGCCTCTCAGTACCTCAAGCAACTTTCTAAGACTAGAAGGTGTATAGGAGGTGTAGATTCACATTGGTAGCAGGAATTCCTCCATGGAGTTCCCTGAAATGATGGAATCACACAATCAAAACACAAATGAATCAAAAATAACCACAAAGTTGATAATGCATTGGTAAGAGAATTAGATGAAGAAACAAGAGCAGTAGTGGGTTCCCTCTCACTGGGGTCTTCAAGGGAAGGCAGGATGACCTCTTGTCAGAGATTTAATTGAAAGGATTCCTGTTCAAATGGCAGTTATACTAGTTGACCTCTGAGGGCCCTTCCAACTTTGATATTCTATGATTCTGTGATACTCATAGATCAGTGGCAGGACATTATTATTCAGATTGAAACTGTAGTTGTTATTTTATCTGAGTTATCAAAATAATAATCATCATCTAAACGATTCCCTCAGGCCTATTTATTTTGGCACTATAGATTATAGCCCTTATGTGGATTTTATGTAAGTGCTGGGATACTTAAAGCAGGATAGTCTGTTTTGTCATCTGGTTTTTTGTTTAATTCTCTGAAGCAAAATACCTTTTATCTTTGATGTTGTTTTGCTTCCCAAGGCATCCCAAGGAATTTTTAACAGCAACTTTCTCTCCCTCTGCCTCACTGGTTGAAGGAACTGGGCTTAGCTGGATTGTAAAAGAAAGGACTTGGTGAGGGTGAGGCAGCTGACCCCAAGATCTTGAAGGTAGGAGTTTAAGGAGGATTGGACTATTTTGTCCCAGAGGGTAGAAAAGGTAGAACTTGCAAAAAGGCCCATGCTCTGACACCTACTTAGTCCATGGAATCGGCTGGCTGGAAAGGTGTTGAGTTTCCTTTCCTTGGAGGTCTTCAAGAAGAGGATGGATGACTACTGCTTGGGTCCCTTCCACCTCGCAGATTCAAAGATCCTGTGGCTCTGTGATCTCTAAATCCTTAAAGTAGGTACTTGGATAGTTTTCTATTTCTCTTCCCCTCTTAGCATTTGCATATTAGAAAATCTACATTGACAATGGCTAAATGTCTTAAATTCTGGTGTTGACTGCAATGAGGCTTGCATGCCACTAGATGTCCCATCAGAAAAGCCACGTCACTGCATTAGAAAGGAGGCCATGAAAACAAATATAAAAATACATGCTGTTTCCCACTTGTTTTATTTCTCCAGGTGGCTTTGCTTGTCAAAACATTTTTGCTTGTAAATAAAATAAAAGTCCCAGAGGGAGACACTGAGGAAAGTGAATTTAAGCTGTCATCTTCAAAATAGTCTATTTCAAAAGCAAGACAACATATGATCCAGCAGAAAGTGGCTTATACTTTATATCTAAATTTACATTTTTATATATTTATATTAACATTCATGTAGAACAATGGGTATTGGGGTTAAATACAGGCTAAAGGGAAATGCTGTTCATAAAAAAGAACATATGATTCACACTTCTTTATGACTTTCCCTTCCCTTCTTTGAGAGGATCCATAGTATAGAACTAGAACATGGGCAGGTGGGCCTGGAATCAGGAAGAATTGAGTGAGTTCAAATCCCACCCCACCGGCTTACTAGCTATGGAACCTTTTCTCATCTGTAAAATGGGAGAGGAGGGAATCAATGGCTTCCAAGATGCCTTCCAACTCTAAATCTATGCTCCTATAGTATATGTGATGTTAACTTGTCACCCTGTTTCAGTATGTTTAACATCCAGGTGCTTATAGAAGAAAATCAAGAAGAATTTGCCCCATTTTCAAAATCACCAGGGAGCTTGTTTGGGAGTATTTGCCTACATGGACAGTAAGCAAATTGCTTCAATTCACACCTGGGTATAGGAAAGTTTCCTGTAAAACCTGTTAATGCAGTGATCTGGCCCTTTCAAGTTTCATTTCCTTTGCTGTTTATTTCTTAAACAGCAAGGTACCAGGAGGATTTCAACTCCGCCCCATAAACATCAGAGTAATAATGAGCTTGTCACTAAGGATTCGAATCCTGGTGAAGAGGCCCCTCCAAGCTGGGGATGAGTTCACTGCCATCCACCTGGCCTGCCTATTGCAATGGAAGGGAGCCAGAAATTGCACCACCCCGAGCCACCAGAAAGTGTCCAACTGTTCCAGCCGTGACAGACAACAGAGCAGTAAGATGCAGGATGAGAATGAGAGCTCTGTGTCATGATCTCCCTCACGCTCAATAGGATTTGTGTGTGAGCTGCAGCTTAAACATCCCAAAGGCAGAAAGGGAATAAAAGGAGCAGGGCCTCCATTGAAACTGTTAGGAGCTTTTATATCTCGGAGACATAGCCTAGAGGTGTAAATATATTTTTATCATAAGCATACAGATTCAGTGTAATGGGTTCATGACCCTCTAATACCCCTCTTGTGAGCAGACTGTCTCAAATTCTTGACTCTGTCTGTTTTAGTTTTATCACAGATTTAGTATAGGAAAATACCCTACAGTTCATTTGACTACCGCATTTCCAGATGAGGAAACTGAGGTCTAAAGAAATAAAATATCTTGCCCAAGGTCATATATACAATGTGTAAGTAGCAGAACCAGGCCCTGACCTTCTGACTCCACACCTAATGCTTTTCACTTTCTGTTTTAGCTGCTGTTTATAGAATTATCAAAATTAAAGCAAAGATGACCAACTATTGACTTGGTAATGAAACCAATGAAAATATTATTTAAATTTCTGCCTCTGACATACATTTCATGCTATTTAAAATGATTCCTTTATCTAAAGCAGTTTGTCATATTTAGAATCACAGACAGTGCTAGAAGGTACCTTAAAGGGCATAATATAGCTCCATCTTCTCATTTTATACATAGGAAAACTGAGACCCAAAAAAGGTTAGATGATTTACCCAGGGTCAGAAAGGTAGTAAATTACAGAACTGGAATTTGAGCTCAGAGATTCTATCTCCATGTATCAATAAGAAGGAGCGATTTTCCCATTATGTTTTTCTTTCAAAATGTCTGAAAATGTAGCCAGCTTTCTGGCCATATTTCTTTTTTCAATTTTATTTCAATTGTATTAAATAAATTTATTAAAAAATGAATTTTTATTAAATAATTTGTTTTAGAAAATGGGCTTAAATTCACTATCCTTAGTGACTCTCTCTAGGATTTGTATTTATAGACAAAATAAAGTGTTTTGATAAGTAAATGACCTGGAGGAAATTTTTGTTTGTTTGTTTCCCATCCTCTCCCCTCCCCTCATCCCCTCTGCTCCTTCTACTTCAGAGGATTATAAATAGATTGTAATAGATAATAAATAGATTATAATAAATAATAGATTATAAATGGGGTCCTTAGAAGTCAGACGCCACTTCATTTTGTAGGTGGGAAAACTGTGGAACTTGCCTGAGGACACGCAGATAGTAAATGACAAAGTCAGAATTTGAATTCGGCTCCTTTGACTCCCAATCCATCCCTTAGTGCCACTATTCCACCTTGTTTCCTTTGAGGCAGCTTTGTAACATCTGGCTATTAGAGTCGCGCGTGCCAATTCAATTCAAAATAGAACCTTTGTCTGTCTATAGACCGAGGGAGAGAGAAGAGAATTAGAGGGAAATTTTCACAAAAGAAAAATATAATAGGAAAATAGCTCTATCGGATTGAGAGAGACAGAGAAAGTCTTAGAAACAAGCACCTACATACGTGTTTTTTTTTTTCCTTCTTCCACACAATAAGAAAGGTTAAGAGTCCAAGCTGTCTGAATGAAGCTAAAATCAGAAGGGACTCAACTCTCGAAGTAAGCTGAGAAAGAGGGCAGGCACAGAAATAATTCCCCAGGCTTAAGTGGCAGCTGGTGTTGAGAGAACAGCTTCTGTAGCTCTGACTTCAAATGAGCCTAACGCCCTGGAGCTGTGCGTGAAACCTTTCAGTAGCACCCCATTGTCTGATGAATCAAGTTCAAACTTCAGCCTGGCATTCCAGGCACTGCAAAGCCTGCTACCACCCTATCATCCCTGACTGATTCCATAACGTATTCACCTTAGATTCACTTTAGTGCAATCCACCAGTCAATCAAAAAGTATTTTTTAAAGTATTTATTATCCTCCAGGCACAGTGTTAAGGAGTGGCTTTGCCAAAAAAAAAAAAAAGGCAAAAAGTGTCTGAAAGAAGTCTAGCCAAAGTGGACCTCATTCTGTCCTCCACAAATGTCCCAAATTTCTTACCTCCTTGGCTTCCCTAATCACATTTACACCCCCACTCCTACTTGTTAGAATTTTATTCATCATTTAAGTTCATATGTTACCTTCTCCACTCTGTTCTCCCCTAGTCACCAAAAATATTTCCTTTTTTGGTCTTTGGACAGGATTCTGTACCTCTATTCTGTGAATATCATGTATCACTTTGGGGTATACCGTGTGTCCCTGTATTAATGGGTGAGTTGCATGAGGGCGGATATTGTGTCTTCTTTAGTCTTTAGGGTTCCTCCCCATCCCTGTACAGGGCTTTTCAGAGAGAAAAACCTCAGGCTATCAAAGCAGATTGACACCTTCTTAGCAACTCAGAATCTTAGAAAATGGTCTGAAGTACTGAAAGCTCAAGTGAGTTGCCTCAAGTCACACAGTTCAGTCATTTTTTTCACTCGTGTCCAACTCTTCATGACTACATTTGGGGTTTTCTTGGCAAAGATACTGGAGTGCTTTACCATTTTCTTCTCCAGCTCATTTTACAGATGAGGAAACTGAGGCAAACAGGGTTAAGTGACTTGCCCAAGGTCACACAGCTGCTAAGTGTCTGAGGCCAGATTTGGACTCTTGAAACTGAGTCTCCCTGAGTCCAGGCCTGGCACTATAAGCACTGCACCCCTTAGCTTCCCTCAGGTCGCACAACTAGTATGCAATTTAGGAACTGTACAGTTCAAGACTTGAGCTCTGCCATTGGCTTTGTCCTATATGGAGTACCTGCCTCTTAAGGTGAGATTCAGTATTATAAAGTTATATAATCAAGGTCAGAATCATATTGCTTTTAGGCAGAGATCATTGCAAGTGGATAAAATTAGACTACATACAAAAAAATCATTAAGAATTAGATTAAAACAGAGCTACATGTAAAAGCTCTATGGTTTTCTGGATTTCTGACCCTTATTTCTCAAATGTTTCTCTAAAGGACTCATCTGCCTTCAGGTTAAAGTTGTTAGAATTTAAAAGTTTCAATGAGGAAATGTATTTTTGAAATGTTAAAAAAAAACCCAAAAACCTAAGACCCATTTTTGAATTTATTGGGCTTGAGCCGAAAGCAATCCCTGCAGATTTTTTTACGCTCTGGTTATGTACCTTATACCTAACTTGGTCATGACACACTACTTCCACCTGGTGGCCGAATACTGAAATTGCATAGTCAGTTGCTCAGACACAAAACCAGTTACAAAAAGTTACCCAATGTGCCACAGACTCCCTGTTGCTTCCCATTCTTTTCTTTTCTCATTCTCTTATTCAGTGTCTACAGGAATAAAAATGAAAATGAAACACTCTTAAAATTCTTAAATGTGTTTTTTCTTTCTCCTTTCAAATGCATAGATTAATCAATGGATGTTTATAAAGTGTTTACTGTATACACAGCATCAAGCTAGGCATGAAGCAAAATATAAAATTGAGATAATATTTGACCCCACTCTCATGGAACAGTTTAATAAGTGAATAAGAATCAATATGCAATTTTTTAAAATTTTATTTTTTTATTAATTTATTTATTTTTAGTTTTCAATATTCACTTCCACAAGATTTTAGGTTCAATATGCATTTATTAAGCCATGATTATGTGCCAGGAACTATGCCATAATATCTAGGAGCATGGGAGCATAATTGGAAGGAACATAGATGCCATCTAGCACTCATTTTTACAGATAAGGAATCTAAGGAATATAAAAATGAAATGACTTATCCAAAGTCACATAGGTAATAAGCGACAGAGCTAAGATTTTAAACCTAGGTCCTTTGATTCCCTATCCATTACCCTTCACTGTCTCCAAATGGAATGGAGGTTACCTTGGATTTTTCAAAGCTATATGCATGGAGCACAAACTGTGGTAGGCTCTACCTTATTGAAAGCATTTTGAATACAGTCCCAAAGAAGATAACTTCTGCCTTTTAAGGATTAGCTTACTTCCTTGCAAGAGTCAGCTGGCCAGTATGGGGGAAAAATTATCAGAAAGTTTAGAAAGAAACCCAATTAAGTCAGATCTTTCTAAGAGCATTGAAAGATGAAATTGCAAGGATGAACAACATAAAAGATGATTAAAAAAAAAAGCTTTGAGATTTGTATAGCAAACTTTTCCCAGTCAGTGGACTCTAACATTACAGTTACTGATTTATCATATAGAGAAGTAGAATTATTACTAAAGAATACTAAAATGGAAAGATTACTTTGTATAAACCAAATATATAAAGAAGATCCATCTTGTAGGGGTCATAATTTTGAGGACTGTAAGGATCAGTTCTCAAAATATGAGAAAAAGAGGAGATTACAGTTGCTTGATAATATACTTATTGTTATCAAGAAAAGACCACGAAGATAATATCAATAACTAATGAGCTTTGCAACGCAACATGGTGTAGTGAATACAGGGTTAATCTAGATTTAAGTCCTGTCTCTGACCAATTGACTATATAGACCTGGGAAGATACTTAACCTCATATTCTCTAAGCACCTTTATAATCCAATAAGTTGCAGAGAAGGTGCCAACCTACAGTGGTAAAGGGAGTTTCTTTACCAGGGAATTCCCTATACCAATGCCTATTGCTTATTCCCTAATGAATCTTATGCCTACTTTTACATTTCCATAAAGTATTTACAAACTCAATCTAGACACATATATACATACATACATATATACTTTGAGGGCATATTTGATGGAGGTATAGGAAGAAAATAATCAAGCTCTTGCGAAGAATATTTGAAAGCAGAGTACACCTTTGCAGTTAACCTACTGATGAAAAGCTACTGAAGATATCAGCAACCATTGGGCTTATTGTTTGTTGATTATAAAAAGGAATTTGATTCACTGGAACAAAATGTCACCTCCAACATGGAACCTGTATCCGACACTTTTGCTAAAATCATCTACATTTGACTGAAAGATATAATAGCTATATTTGTTAGATAACCATTTAATTAATGACTAAATAATTGATATCAAATGAGGCATAAAATAATTTATTCACTTGATAAAAATGTTTGTCATTGTCATATCTAGGGCACAGTCCAAATAGAAAGGGGATAGATATCCTGTAGGTGGTGATGAACTACATGTGTACTTGTCTTCAGATGACTTTGTGCTGACTACATTAAGCCCTGGAACGTAATAGAATCTTGTAAAACGATCTTTCAAAAAAGTTCGTCTTCACTATTCTCAGAGGAAAAGAATCAAGCAAATAAAATTGTCCATTGTCTGTACTATGATATTCACTTGGGTAGATAACCTATAGAGTTGGTTCACTTCTACATATATCTTGGACAGACAGACCTAGAATTGAACAGGAGGAAAAGATCAGGTTAGATCACTTTCAGAAACTATACAGTCCATTTAATGACCCCAAGCTTCCTAAAAGTCCATGTTTAAAACAAATAAATTAACAAACCCAAAAAGCACAATCTTTATTTTGTTGCCCTATGCTTACCTTGCCAGCTTCATGTTATATGTAGCTTTAGCATGACACTTTCTTTTTGAGAATTATATCACACTCCTATTCAGCCTCTATCACATGACCTTGCTTCCATCTTCTGTATTTATGTTTTCAAATTATAAGTAGGTTTTGGTGAGTTCTCTGTGAACCTACATTAGTCTCTTCAGGCAATTCCCATTTTTTTCTTTTCATTGGAGTTGTTTCCTCTTGCATATTCAGAATTTCATTCCCATGAGCTTTCCATTCCTCCTGGGCTGAGTTCCTAAGTAGAATATCAGTCCATGAGATTCTACCTGTCATTTCTCTAAACTCTTTGAAATCTGTTTTGTCAGCATTTTGCTTCCCACATTAGAATTTGGGCTACTTAAGGGAAGAAGCTGTTGTCTTTATTTGTACTTTTAGAACTTAGCACAGTGCAGAAAATGCTTAATAAATGTTTGCTCGTGAATGAATGGATATTATTTCAGTGATGCTATGTAGGTACAAGACATAAAATACTTCTATTAGAAGAATTAAAGTTATAGGTCACCCAATTGGAAAAGCACATAGTGAGCATCAATATAGAATACAACATATAAGTGAAAAATTGCTTAAGTGAATCTTGTTGTGGTTCAATCATTCCAGTTGTGTCAGATTCTTCATGTCTCCATTTGGGGTTTTCTTGACAAAGATATTGGAGTGACTCGCCATTTCCTTCTCTAGTTCATTTTACAGATTAGGAACTAAGACAAATAGGATTAGGTGACTTGCCCAGGGTCACACAGCTAGTAAGTATCTGAAGTTAGATTTGAACTAACGGAAAGGAGTCTTCCTGACTTCAAACACAGTTATCCATTGTTCCACGTAACTGACCCTATTACCATATGGTCTATTGGAAATAGTACTAGCTTTGGAGTCTGAGAATTGGGATTAAGTTCCTGCTTCTGTTTCTTCCTGCCTGTGTGTCATAGATTAAGTACCCTAACATCCCTGGGGCTCAGTTTTCTCATCTGTAAAATGATGTGGTTAAACTAGATGATCAATGATATCTCTTCTAGCTCTAAATCTATCATCTTGTGATCTTGTGATCAGAGAGATATATGAACAGAAAAGCAGTTGAGTCTATTATAAAATGGGAGTAAGAGATAGTAACTAACAGATAATTGACAGTCTATCCTAGCTAGACAATGTCCAGAAACCTAAGAGAAGGACTCTAGCACCTAGATAAACCCCCATGAAGGATTTGTGGTGGTACATGGACAAGGGTTCCATAGGATGAGAAGATGAGGATGAGTTGAGATCACTTTTGCAGATCCAGCAAAGATCTGAAATATTGTGTGAACTCGGGACATCTAGGTGGTGCAGGGGATAGAGGTCTAGGCGTGGAGTCAGAAAGACTCACCTTTTTAAGTTCAAATTTGGCCTCAGACACTCACTAGCTGTGTGATCCTGGGCAACTCACTTAACCCTGTTTGCCTCAGATTCCCCATCTATAAAATGAGCTAGAGAAAGAAATGGCAAACCACTCCACTATCTTTGCCAAGAAAACCCTAAATGAGGTCAGGAAAAGTAGGACAAAATGGAAATGACTAAACAACAATAATTGCATGAACAATGATTTCATGAACTCAAAAGAGATATAAAAGTGGCAACTTGGAGCTCAGTTTTTGAGTCAAGAAGACATGAATTCAAATCTGTCTGCAGACAATTACTAGCTGTGTGACCCTGGGCAACTCACTTAACTTTTGTGTGCCTCTTTTCTCATTTGTAAAAGGGGATGATAATAGAGCCTAACTCCCAAGTTTGCTGTTAATGAAATGAGTATGTAAAGTGTTTTATAAATATTTAATTTATTTATTTTTAGTTTTCAACATTCATTTCCATAAGATTTTGAGTTCCAAATTTTCTCCCCATCTTGCCCCTCTCCCTACCCCAAGACAGCATACATTCTGGGTACCCTTTCCCCTAATCTGCCTTCATTTCTAGCACCCCTCCTCTTATCTCTTTCCCCTTCTTTCCTGTAGGGCAGGATAGATTTCTATACTCCATTGCCTGTATATCTTATTTCCCACTTGCGTGTAAAAACAAATTTTAACATTTGTTAACATTTTTGTAGTCATGCAAAACACTTCCATAGTAATCATGTTGTGAAAAACTAACTGTATTTCCCTTCATACTATCTCACCCCAGTTTAATCTATTGTCTCTTTTGACCCTGTCCCTCCTCAGAGTGTTTGCTTCTGATTACCGCCTCCCCCAATTTGCCCTCCCTTCTATCACCCCCCCTTTCTCTTATACCCTTCTCCTCTATTTTCCTGGAGGGTAAGATAGATTTCCATACCCCATTAAGTGTGTTATTCTCTCCTTAAGCCAAATCCAATGAGAATAAGATTCACTCATTCCCTTTCACCTTCCCTCACTTCCCCTCCACTGTAAAAGCTTTTTCTTGTCTGTTTTATAGGAGATTATTTACCCCATTCTACCTCTCCTTTTCTCCTCCTAGTATAATCCTCTTTCACACCTTAATTTCATTTTTTGTGTATTATCCCTTCATCTTCATTTCACCCTATACCCTCTATCTATCCATCTGTCTATTTGTCTATCTATTTATCTACATATATATTTTTTCCTCCAACTACACTAATATTGACAAAGGTCTCATGAGTTACAAATATCATCTTTCCATGTAGGAATGTAAACAGTCAACATTAATAAGTCCTTTATGATTTCTCTTTTCTGTTTATCTTTTCATGCTTCTCTTGAGTCTTGTATTTGAAAGTCAAATTTTCTATTCAGCTCTGGTCTTTTCATCAAGAATGCTTGAAAGTCCTTTATTTCATTGAATATCAATTTTTTTCCCATGAAGAATTATACTCATTTTTGTTGGGTAGGTGATTCTTGGTTGTAATCCTACTTCCTTTGCCCTCCGGACTACCATATTTCAAACCCTGTGGTTCCTTAATGTAGAAGCTGCTAAATCTTGTGTTATCCTGATTGTGTCTCCACAATACTTGAATTGTTTCTTTCTGGCTGCTTGCAATATTTTCTCCTTGACCTGGAAACTCTGGAATTTGGCTACAATATTCCTAGGAGTTTTCATTTGCCAATCTCTTTTAGGAGATGATCAGTAGATTTTTTCCATTTCTGTTTTACTCTCTGGTTCTAGACTATCAGGGAAGTTTTCCTTGATAATTTCTTAAAAGATGATGTATGGACTCTTTTTGTGATCATGGCTTTCAGGTAGTCCAATAATTTTTTTTCAATAATTTCTAAATTATCTCTCCTGGATCTATTTTCCAGGTCAGTTGTTTTTCCAATGAGATATTTCACATTGTCTTCTATTTTTTCATTCTTTTGGTTTTGTTTTACAATTTCTTGATTCCTCATAAAGTCATTAGCTTCTATTTTCTCCATTCTAATTTTTAAGGAAGTATTTTCTTCAGAGAGCTTTTGGACTTCCTTTTCTATTTGGCCAATTCTGCTTTTAGGGCATTCTTCTCCTCATTGGCTTTTTGGACCTCTTTTGCCATTTGGGTTAGTCTATTTTTTAAGGTATTATTTTCTTCAGTATTTTTGGGGTCTCCTTTAGCAAGCTGTTGACATGTTTTTCATGATTTTCTTGCATCACTCTTATTTCTCTTCCCAGTTTTTCCTCTACTTCTTTTACTTGCTTCTCAAAATCCTTTTTGAGCTCTTCCATGGCCTGGGAACAACTCATATTTTTCTTGGAGGCTTTGGATATAGAGCTTTGACTTTGTTGTCTTCTTCTAGTTGTATGTTTTGATCTTCTTTGTCACCAAAGTAAGATTCTACAGGCTGACTTTTTTTTTACACTGTTTGCTCATTTTCCAAGTCAATTACTTGACTTTTAAACTCTTTGTAAAGGTAGAGGTCTGCTTCCATTGTGGAGAATGTACTGGGGGTTTTGTGCAGCTGTTTTCAGAGAACTTCCAGGGACCTGTAAATTTTCCATTCTTCCGAGCTGGTACAACCAAGTGCAAGGTGTTTATTCCTTTCCTGGCCAGTGCTCTGATCTATGAGTGATCACAAGCACTCTTTTCTGCCTTGGAACTGAGAGGAGGATTTCCTCTCCACCATCACCACAAGCTCCACTATGCCAGCACTCCCCCTCACCCGCGGTATGCCACCCAGAACTGCGACCCAGATCCAAGCAGAGGCAAAGCAAGAGAGTCCTGCCTCAGCACCAGCAAATAGTTCTCTGCAATCCCCCTCGGATCAGCTGCTTGATCCCCCCATCCATCTGTGGGCAGAGAGCTTTGGAAGCAGCCACTGTGGTGGGGCTGTGCCAGAACTGGGGCCATACTGAGCTTCTCTCTCACCATGGTCCACAGACCTTTCCTACTGACCTTCAAAGTTGTCTTTGGTGTTTGTGGGTTGAGAAGTTTGGAAACCACCCCAGATCCCTTTGATTCAATCCCCTGAGGACTGCTCCAGTTTCACTGAGGTCTACTTTTTTGCCTGCGTGGCCCACACTGAACTGTGCTCCTCTCCCAGCTTGGCACAATAGACTTTTCCAATCAACCATCCAGGTTGTCTTGGTCTGTAAATTTGTTCCACTCTGTCTTTTTGTGGGTTTTGCTGCTCTAGAATTTGTTTAGAATCATTTCTTACAGTTATTTGGAGGAATTTGGGGGGAAGCTCACTGCTTTTACTCCACCATCTTGGCTCTGCTTTATTTTATAAATATTAAAGTATTATATGAATGCTAGCCATTATTTGTTTTTGATTGAGTGGATCCGGAAAGGTTTAATGGAGGCAAAATCATTTGAATTGGGCTTTAGAGGTGGGTAGGAATTCAATATGCAAATGGGGGGAGGGGCGGGATGAGGACATTGGGCCAGCAGGAGAAAAGTCAGAGGTGAGAGAACACAAAGCATGTTCCAAGGGCCACTTTTCCATGATCTTGGGTGATAAGGAGCCACTAAAAATTACTGAAGAAAGAATTTAAGTATGACAGTGTTGTGTGAAGCCCTGGACTTAGAGTCCAAAGTTAAGATTTCAGGTGATGGTTCCCATACTAAAAGATATGTGATCTTGGGACAGTCATTTAAACAGGGCTTCTGGAGAAAGTTTAAAGCCTGTTTTCTTCAAGTGACTCCACCGGAAGAAGCTTGAAGGACATCTTTTACAGTCTGCTGGTCTGTTGTGCTCTGGTGAACTATTGTGATATCCCAAGATATCAAAAGAATAATCCCTTTCTCTCCTGTAAGGTCTGTTCATTTTCAATGCGAGAACATTACATGCATAAATGTGGCCTGCTAAAAATCTAGAAGAAAAATTGTTGGATAAGACAAGAAAGACCTAATGAAACTTTGTAGAAAGCAGAGTTCAGTGTTATTTTAGTTTTCTTCTTCTTTTTGTTTTAAAGGCATCTCATGGAATAGCACATAACTGTCTTACTTTTTTATGACAGAATAATTATTTATGATCACCAGAACCAGCTTTGAGTATAATTAGGATTCCTATGATTGTGCTTGACTTTGCTTATGACTTTATATCTAGATTAATAAACGGATGTATCTGAGTAAGTTCTATCACTCTGTGATTGTAAAGTGATATATTGATACATCTTTTATGGCAATAAATTTTCATAGAGTTGGAATGCCACTGTCATTAATTTGTTTAGATCATTTGGGTTATATAAAGAAAACAAAATGTATTTGAAGACCTTCCAAAAAAGAAAATAAACTTGAAGCGAATAGATAACATCTGTGTATATTTCTGTGATTTTGTCGCTATAGAAAACATCTTATGCCATTGCAAAATTGGACCTTCTATGCAACTTATAGCCTCAGAGATATGCCTGGAACACTGAGAGATTGTGACTTGCCCAGCATCTCATAACTAGCATGTATCAGAGGCAATGTTTGAACCCATGTCTTTCTGACTTTAAGGCCGACTCTCTATACCCTATGTCACACCAAATCCCAAAAGCTAGGAGTCCTAATGGATAAAAATCAGTAATGCATAAGTTCAAATTCCACATCACACATTCACTAACTGTGTGATCAGTTGTTTCATCTGTCAAATGGAGATAATGATAGTACTTGCTTCACAGGAATTCTGAGGATCATATATAAGCTTTAAACACTTTCTAAACATTAGCTCTTTTATTATTTGTTGATTTGTGAAAACGTTTTACAATTGTGTATAAGAATACACTTTTTGAATAAAAGAATCCTGTTACTGACAAATATTGCATCATCCTCCCAGGAACCCAGGCTTATAACCTCAGGGTCATCCTTGACTCCTCATTCTGCAAATTCAATCTGTTACCAAATCTTATCATTTCTACCTTCACAACATCTCTCTCAAATATCTCCTTCTCTCCACTCATACAACCAAAATTCTAGTTTATGTTTTCAGCATCTCTAGCCTGGAATATTGCAATTACCTTCTCTAATTGATCTTCTTACCTCAAGTCTCTTCATTTCATCCATCATCTATTAGATGCCAAAGTGATTTTTTCTAAAACATAGGCTTTAGCATGTCATTCCACTCTCCTGGTACCTTGACTCATCCCACCGTCCCCCAACTCAATGAGCTTGGGTGGCTCTCCACACTCATATGAACTTCTTTGTTTGAAATTTAAAGGTCTTCATCTTTATAACTGGCCTCTTCCCACCTTTCCAGTTTTCTGATACTTTAATCTCTTCCATGCGCTACACTGGTCTTCTTGCTATTCCTCAACGACAAGAGCCCATATCCCATCTTTATCCCTTTGCCCTGGCTGTTCTTCATTTTTGGAACACTCTGCTCTCTCACTTCCACTTACTGTCCTCCCTGGTTTCCTTCAAGATTCAGCTCAAATCATGTCTGCAAAAGGTCTTTCCTAATTCCTGCAGAGTATATTATTTTCATCTCTCAGATTGCTTTCCATTTGTATATATCTTGTGTTTACATGTCATCTCGCCCATTAGAATATAAGCTTGCTGAGAGCAGGCACACTGTTTTTGCCTTTCTTTGTATCCCTAAAACTTAGCACAAAAGTGGATAGAGTGCTGGGTCTGGAATCAGGAAGACTCATTTTCTTGAGTTTAAATCTGACCTCAGATACTTATTTGCTGTATGACCCTGGGCAAGTCACTTAACCCTGTTGGTTCAGTTTCATCATCTATAAAATGATCTGGAGAAGGAAATGATAAACCACTCCAGTATCTTTGCAAGAAAATCCAAAATGGGAACATGAAAGGTCAGACATGACTGAACAACAACAACAACTGAAAAGTGCCTGATGAATTTTGTTGACTGACTAAACAAACGCATATCACACTCACATTATAAAATGGTTATAATAATACTTGTAACATTTACCTCCTAAATGGAGCCATGGTAAACTTTGTAAAACTTAGAGTATGTGGAAGCTATTAATGTCTTTAACATTGTTCTTAACAAACTATTTTCTGTACACTCAATCTATCAAAAATGCAATGAAGGGAGAATCTCTGGTACCATCTCAAGTGCATTTTATCTTAATACATAAGAGAAATTTTTAATTACTAGATCTTTTTTTTTTCCTTTTGTTTCTTTTGAGCAGATTACGTGAGACTGATAGTCTTATAAAAATAGGGACAATTAAAAGACCCAAGATTTTATTGCACAGTGCCTGGCACATAGTGCTTGATAAATGTTTATTGAATTGAATTTCTAAGTAAGGAAATTTTGTTTCCCCATGAACATTCAACCATACCTTCTCTGTAACATATTTTTAGAGAGCTGTATAGAGTATTAAGAGATTCCATAACTTGCTCAGGGTTCTATAGTGAGCATGTGTTAGAGATAGGACTTTCATCCAGGTCTTTCTTCTGCTGAAGTTAGCCCTCTAGTTAGTACTGCCACACTACCTCTCAAGACAATAATGAGGGAGAATTATCAGATTATCATGGACCCATGTTGAGATTTGAGCATAGACCTCAGGGGAGACAATGCTGAATTTTTCTGCTTCTATATAAAGCAATGACTCAGTAGGCTGCTATAGTGCCTGTAAAAATGAGATGTGAGGGGCAGTGGATAGAGCACCAGCCCTAGAGTCAGGAGGACCTGAGTTCAAATCCAGGCTCAGACACTTGATACTTATTAGCTGTGTGACCCTGAGCAAGTCACTTAACCCCATTGCCTAGCCAAAAAAAAATGTGAAAAATACCTTGGATGGCTACTTAGAGTATCTTCCAAATATATATATATATATATATATATATATGTATTTTTCATGTGTATGTATATTTAGAAGTACAGATATACTTACACACATATACATACACATATATATATACATACACACACATTTTTATATATATATATATATATATATATACAGATACACACATATACTTATGTACTTATGTTTGTGTGTGTTTGTACCAGACTAGAACTATCAATAGTTAACTAGTCCAGGATTTTGCTACTATTATAATTTCTCATTATCCAAATTAAACTTATTTTCAGTTATTTTTGTACTTTGAATATCTTCCCTGAAATAATAAAATAGCAGTGAATATTCCTTTTTTTTTTTTGCTTTATCCAGCTTTTTAAATAATTGAAATCCATAATTTCCCAATAATATGTAGCCATTGAACAGAACTGTAATCCTTGTACCTGGGCCCTTAGAGAATGTAGGTGTGAGGGATTGTCTGATGTTGGCTACTGCCAAGTGGAAGTTGTGGCAAGATAGGGCAGGAACTGGATATGGGGAAGTAACCGGAGCTCACGCTCCCGAGGCAGGGGGTGGTGCTATGTGGAGCTGTGATAAGCTGGGGAAGGAACAGGATACAAGGAAGTAGCCAGAGCACGTGCTCCTGAGGCAGGGGGCTGTGCCACGTGGGAGTGGGACGGCAGAGAACGAGCTCCCTTTGTCTAGTCCTCTCCCTAGGTGCAGCGCTAACCCCAGACGTCTCCTTCCTGTATCCAAGCCTAACTTCCTGTGTCATGTACTCTCCCTTTGTCTAGCACTAACCCCAGACGCCTCCTTCCAGTATCTAGGCCTAGCTTCCTGTGTCACGTACTCTCCCTTTGTCTAGCACTAACCCCAGACGCCTCCTTCCAGTATCTAGGCCTAGCTTCCTGTGTCACATACTCTCCCTTTGTCTAGCGCTAACCCCAGACATCCCCTTCTGGTATCTGATCCTACAAGGAGTCACTAGTGGGCAGGCTGAGGAGGAGGGGCGAGGAAGGTACTTTAGGGATCGGAGCGTGCTCGCTCTTGCTCCTGCTCGTGTGCGCGTGCTTTCCTGCTTGGCCTTGCTGTGATGATCTTTGAATAAAGTTCGAGTGTTTGCACCTCCTGATCGGCTCGTCTCTGTCTTTATCCGGGTGGGCTCTGAGGACCGGTGAGTATGACACTGGTTGCCTGCTCATGTTAGAAGGAGAGTGCACGGTTTGGACCGGCACATGTAGGCCTTGAAGTCTACCTAGAAACTTTTGAAAAATTCTCTCCCCTTGACCTCTTAGAAGGTTAGAATCAATTAATTCTCCAGTCATGGCCCTATCAGAGGAAAGTTGCAGTGTTTTTTGTTGATGTTTGATAATGGTGGGGATGGGGTGGGGGTGTATATTGAGTGAAGTAAAAATCCACACACAACTTAAAGAAAACTCAAGGCCCAAAGATCCAGGGTGAGTATTTCCCTATGTCTGTAACAGTACCAGAGCCTAGCATCATTACATATTGACTGGTCTCCTCTTCTCCATTCCCTACCATCTTTTGCTGTCCTTTTTATATTTCTACCTACCCACAGCTTTTCCTGAGTATCCTAGATCTTAGTAAGGGAAGTATAAGGGCTTTGCCACTTGTTACAACTCTTTCTAAAAAGCATATTGCTCTAGCAATAAGATATAAGACCAAGGATTTCCTCTTTTTCTACAATTTCCTATTTCTGTATGAATATTTAGGCTCAGTCAAGGTGTTCCCCTGGCCTTTTTGGAGCAATGTGCTTGGAAAGACCCCCTGAATTTGGTTTCATTTGATATAGTGGTATTGATCTTATTTGCAAATAAGATGACTACAACCTCACTATAACCCTAATATTCCTGTTAACTGAGTTCAAATTCCTTGATTTTAACTTGTTATCTATATGGCCTTAAAAAGTCATTAACCTCTCTATGCTTTGATGGCCTTGTGGTACAGTGAAAAGACATGTAAAAATTCTGGAATCAGGAAGCGTGGGTTCAATTTCTACCTGACATGCTTGCACTTGGGCAAACTACTTAATCTCCAACGGTCTCAGTTTCTTCAACTACAAAAAGAAAAGGTTGGACCATAGGGCCTCTGAGGTGACTTCCAGCCGGAGAGCTATGATCTCATGATCTTTTCCAGCCCTAAATCCTATAAAACTGATATGTCTTCACTCCCACTCCCTCTAGCTCCATTAACAATTTGCTGGCAAAGCATCAGATATGATTTTGATACATAGTGCATGGGTATATAGAAAATGTTTGCATATGCTCCATCTGCTATTTAACATTCTCCCCATCCCATCACCCTGTTTGAAATAGTCATAATTATTGTAGCATTTGTGTTCATCCATCCTTGAGAGCTGAAATCAGTCCCAAGGTTGTCAGTAGGGTACTCAAGATAAGCTTTATATCCCTTTGAATCAGGTTCAAAGCTGCTTCCACTATTGCCCACCGCATTCATGAAATTTGGCTTCAAAAGACTTAGGGTTATTTCCCTAAATCAAATCTAATCTCAACCAAAACAGAGCTAAGGATAGCTTCATTGTAATAAATGCATAAGATCCCACTATGACTATATAAAGTCTTTAAAGAACTTATTTGGATTCACAATTTCTGCTGGTTTTTTAAAATTAAATTAAAATTAAAATCCAAGGACACTCACTCAGACAGTTAAACATCAGATCTTAGAGGATGCCTAATCTAGCTTCTCAACTTGCAAAATGAAGATAGTGAGGCCCCAGAAGAGTTAAGTGATTGGTCTGAGATCATACAGTTAAAAAATTCATGCATCTTCTAACTGCATAGAGGGCTCTTTGCACTACAAATGCTACCTATTGTTACTTTTTATAAGTATTTTTACAAGGGTCTTCTGGAGACAATGCTTTAACTCAAAGAGGTTGGCCCTCACAATAAGATTTTCATATTCTGGGGTAAATATGGAGAAAACATACATTTGAAGAGTGGGGTGGCGAGAGTATCTTCTTAAGTTCCTCAAGTGAGGTTTATAACCAAGTCCTTACTCTCATGTACACAAAAGCAGTATACAGATAACAAAATGAAGATGTGCTTTATTTTATTGTTCATAAGAATTAATAAAAAATAATTTCCCCCTTAAGAGTACTAATATAAAGTGGAATAATAAAGGATACAATATGGTAGAGAAGAAAACACACTGGCTGAGGCAACAAAGATCCCAGGTTCATATCTCTCCTCTGATGCTTAACTGCCTGAGTGAGTGTCCTTGGACAAATTATTTAACCTCCTTGGGCTGGCTATAATTTCTTCTTTTGTAAAATTAGTGGGTTGGACTACAAGGCCTCTGACATCTCTTTCAAATCTAGATCATGTGGTCTTGTGAAAGATTGTAACCTTGTTTTATGTCTAATGGAACCCGATTAACTAAAAGGATTATGAGTGGCTCGACAGGATTACATGGAAATATCATGTTATACCTTTTAGGACTTCGGAAATATCCAATTTGCAGTCAAACTTCCCACCACAGGTATTTATAGCAGCTTGACTAGATGCTTTGCACAAAATAGAAATGGGGATGGGGAGAATGGCAATAAAAGGAGAAATTTTAGTTCATGAAATTCCCTCATGTATGATAGAGACTCTAGTTAAATTTTCACAAACTAGAATGATGCTAACAGAGTAACTTTCAGAGATCCAATACAGAGTTTTCCATATGTTATCAACAAAGGAAAAAATAAATAATATCAGTTTGAGTGAAGATGTTTATGGTAGCATTTTTTGTTATTAATATTATTGTGGACAACTGGGAAAAAAATCCTAAATGTTCAACAATTGGGGAAAGGTTGAATAATCTGGCAGTGTATTCTTTTTTTTTTTTATTTTGGTGAGGCAATTAGGGTTAAGTGACTTGCCCAGGGTCACACAGCTAGTAAGTGTCAAGTGTCTGAGGCCAGATTTGAACTCAGGTCCTTCTGAGTCCAAGGCCAGAGCTCTATCCATTGCGCCATCTAGATGCCCCCAGTATATTCTTGAATATAGACACTATATTTACTACATGTGAATTCACTACCTGTGAATACTACCTACCAACTACCTGAAATAAATCCCTTCACTTCTCTTGGCTTCAGTTGGCTTCCTTACCTGTCAAATGAGAGGTTTAGGTCTGTTCAGGAATTGTTAATCTGGGGTCCATGAATTTTGATTTTTTTTTTTAAATATCAGTTAACAGTATCTGAATGTAATTGGTATCCTAAAGCATAGGTCTGACCATGTCATCTTCCCCACCCATAAACACCACCCCACATCTATTCAATAAAAACCAATGACTTTCTCTTATCTCTAGGATCAAATACAAAATTCTCTTTGACTTTTAGAGCCCTTCATAACATGGAACCCTCCTACTTTTTCCAGTCTTCTTACACTTTGAATGCTTCTCCTCCCCACCTCTGCCACACACTTACACATAAATCCTGAAATCAGTGACACTGGTCTCCTTATTGTTCATACACAAGATGCTTCATCTCTGGACTCAAGAAATTTTGATTGGCTGTTCCCTATGTCTGGAATTCTTTCTCTTCTTATCTCTACCTCCTGACTTCCCCTAATTCCTTCAAGTCTTGCCTTAAATCCCACCATCTATAAGAAGCTTTTCCTGATTCCTCTCTCCTTGCTTAATATTGGTGTCTTCCTCTTAAAATTATCTCCAATTTCTAATATATATACCTTGTTTGCATAGTCATTTGCCTGTTGTCTCTCCCACTAGACTGGAAACTCCTAGACAGCAGACTTATCTTTTGCCTTTCTTTGTGTCTTCAGCTCTTACCACAATGCCTTAGCACAATACATAATATGTTCTTAATACATGCTTATTGACCTGATGACTTCATGATGGCATTTATTTATTTTTTTTAAAACATTTAAGTTAAAAAAAACTTTTGGAGAAGGGGTATGTAGGCTTTACCATACTGCCAAATGAGTCCATGTCAGAAAAAATGGTTAGGGATCTTAGGCTAGATCATCTTTAAGGTCCCCTCCTGGTTTAATACATACATGCACATATATCTATATGCAGATATATAAATAGATGATTGATGAATAGATAGATAGATAGATGAATAGATAGATAGATGCATTTTCTCTGGATTTATATCTTTACCTTGCCTTGGGGATGGTGGTGGCAATGAATTCAAAATCTGAGGGGAAAAATGATATATGAACTAATGTAAAAATAAGTAAAACTAGGAAAAAAAGTATAAATAATCAATCAGTAAATCAACCATAGAAAACTTAGATGGAGTGGCAAAAAAGATAGAAAACTTAGAGTGGCAAAAATAAAAAATGCAATTATGTGTTATTATACTAGATAAAAGTGGCCACAAAGAACAGAGAGAATGCAAAAATATGAAAATGCAGTTTCTTCCCTTCTTTGCAAAGGTGGTGAACTACTGGGTCACAGTGTATACAATGTCAGAATTGGTCGATGTGCTGGTTGCTGAACTTTTTTTCTTTTTCTTCTTTTTTTTAGTTCCTAGTTATAAGGGAATGGGATGGGAAGAAATGGAGATGAGGTTGAAAAAATGACATCAAAACATTTTTTTCAAACTGGCATGGTAGCAGTAAATATTTCAAGAATATTAGTGGTGAACAATGAACCAATGTACCCTAAAAGACATGCTGCAATCACTAGATCCTGTATCACTAAATAATTACATTAAGCAGGGTTTTCATTAATCATAAAAATCTTCAAATTATGATAAAATTGTCATCAGTAACATCCTTAATCAGTTAAGTGCACATTCAATTAGGGAAATTTAATTAAGTGGAAATAAATCAATATTAATGTAGGAAATGGGACTTGGACCTTTACACAGATGATTCTAGACAAACTAAGGCAGATTTGAAGGTTTTAAAAAAAATTCTACCCACAGTTTCATAGAACACTTTGCATTTCAGTATAAAGAGTGTATACTTCATTTCATGAGGAAGCCCATTTCAATGCTATCATCTTTTTGCTTTGAGTTTAGGCTCAGAGATGAGTAGGGGTTTGATTTTTACATGACCAATTTATTTTTATGAATCAGAATTTATTCTGAATTCAATAAACATTCAAATATTATTTATTCTTCATCTACTATGTTCAATACACCAAGCCATACTTTGGGTGGGTTTAGACTTAATTGCCCTCCCCTCAAGGAGTATATGATATGATAGCAGGTTATTAGGTATGTACCCAGATAGTCAAAACACAAGGCAGGGAAATCAGATTAATCATAATCCAATTTTCATCCTAGAAAACATGTGATGAACCATATGCCTCCCCTCCTGGAAAAGAGATGGGAACTATGGGGAATATATGCTATCAATCACAGGGATTTTGTTGATTGGTTTGCTAAGTTTTTTTTTTTTCTTTATTACAAAGGAGGACTTAATGAAGGGGATATAGTGGGAAATCGCTCTTTTGTTAAAAACAACAGACAGCAACAAAAAAAAATCAATAACACTTTTTAAAAGAGAAAATACAGGGCAGGCTTTAAGAGATCCAAGGGAAGGGTTCAAAAGAGCTTGGCAAATTTGAGGAGGTGGAAAAAATTTATAGCTGGGTCAAACAGGGAAGAAGTTACGGACAAAGTAGTTTCTGAGTGTGGGAAACTGGTAGAGATAGATAGCAGAGAAGGAAAGTTCAATCTCTCCAGAGGTGTGAGGATTTACAGCTTGGAAATTTGCAAATGCTTCAAATCAGGGTTTATAGTTGATTGTCTAAAAGTTTTAAAAAAAAAAGATGGAGAAAATATTAATAATGTGCAGATCAAACTTAAAACTATATCTTGCCTTTTTCAAGACCTAGTTGTTAAATGTTGCCAGCTTCTCCTCAGTCAATCAGTCAACTAGCATTTATTAAGTGCCTACTACATATCTGGCATTATGTGAAACACTGAGGATACAAAGAAAGGCAAAAAACAAACAAGCAACCACAATAGAACTGTTCATGTTCTCAGGGTATTCAGAGTCTCCTGGGATGGAGAGAGACAAAAACCAAACAATTATGTACAAACAAGACAGACAGATAGAGTGCATGTACACACACACACATACACACACACACACACAATTGGCAACAATTATGTGATGGGATGGGATATCAAATGAACAAAATGAACAAAAGGAAGGAAATGAGGCAGAATGAAAAAAGGGGGTGTGGGGGGAGGGGCAACAAGTAGCTCAGTTTGATTGCCATATAATAGAGAAATGAAGGAGTGTTGTGAGATGTGTTTGACCCACAGTGTGTAAAGTTTTGAATTTCAGAATAAAGTGTATATACTTCCTTCTGTAGGTAATGGGAAGCCACTGAAGATTTTGATTAGAAGTTTCACAAAATCAGAGAAGTACATTGAGAAAATTATATGAGCTCTATTATGAAGGATGAATTAGAGAAGACAGGGGCAGGAATACCAATTAGGAAACTCAAATAAGTTACAGGATGATGAGAACCTGACCTATGTTGGTTGCAATGGGAGTGGTAAAGAGGGGATGCTCGTGGGAGATATTCCAGATATAGAAATGATAGGACGTGGCAACAGACCAGTTGTATGGATAAAGAAGAAGTCTATGATTTGGAGCTTTCCTACTAGGATTACTGGGAGAATGGTGATGCTTCAAACAGAAATAGATAAATTAAGGGAAGAAATTCATTTGGGAAGGTGACAGGGAGATGGTTTCTGTTTTGGATGAGATGGGTTGAAGGTCCCAATGGGATTTTCAAATTTAAAAATCCAGCAAGTAATGAAGAATATGGACTTGGAACTTGGGGAAAAGGTTGAAGCTAGATACATAGATTTGGTAGTCATTTCCATAAAGGTGATCATTAAAGTCATGGGAGCAGATGAGGTCTCCATTCAAGGTAGCGTAGAAAGAAAAGAAAGCCTGAGGAATACATTTGGAGGAATTTTCATATTTAAGGGTAAAGAAGAGGAGAAGCCAGAGAAGGATCCAGAGGAGCAATTACAGAAGCACAAGGAGATTCATGAGAAAAAAAAAAAAAACAATAACTGTGCATTGGAAGGCAAGGAAGGAAATAGTATCAAGAAGGGGGTAGTTGACAATGCCAAATTTTTAGAGGAGGTCAAGCAATATGACTGACAAAATAGGGTTACTGGATTTGGTGAAAACTGTTTCAATCAGATCTTATAGATAGAAGCCAGATTGTGAGGGTATAGAGAATGACTGGGGAAAGAGAAACTTGAGGTGGTAAGTATAGAGTACTCTTTCTCAAAGTTTGGCAGTAGTTAATAGCTAGTCAGTAAATAAATATTTATGAAGCACCTACTACATGCCTGGTACTGTGCTATGTGCGGGAAGGAAAGGGGAAGAGACAGAATGATAATTTAGGAGGATAGTAGGATGAAGAGAAATAACAGTGGATAGAGCATTAGACCTGGAATAAGGAAAAAGTGAGTTCAAATTCTGTCTCAGACACTTACTTCCCTTGTGGGACTCTTGTCAAGTGTCTTAATCTCTGCCTGCCTGTTTCCTCATCTGAAAAATGGGGATAAATTAATAACACTTACTTCCCAGGGTTGTTGTGGGGATAAAATGAGGTAACATTTATAAAGTGTTCTGCAAAACTTAAAGTGCTGGCTATTGTTATTATTATTAATTTTTTTTTTTTTTTGAGAATAAGGGAGATGTGGACAGGTGATACAATGTAGTAGATATCCCACTGGACTTGGTGACAGGAAGAACTGGGCCCAAATCCTGCTTTTGACACTATCTAGTTGACCTCTCTAACCTCTTTCAACCATCTATTAAGCTCTAAACTGGTTGTGATTTTGGAAGAAGTGCTTGCCTTTATAGGTTAAAGGGACAGAGAAATTTCCCAAAGATATTCGACAAATTTACCAAGGATATCGGATCAAAAGCTCATGGAGAGAAGTTAGCTTTGGCAAGGAGGAGGGGCATCTCACATCTTGGGAGCAGAAGGAATGAGGTGAAAAACAGCTGAAGTTATAGAGAAGCATAGGTGAGTGAAGGAAGAGAGCTGAGGGAATTGAGTGTGTCAGTAAAACAGGAAGTTAGGTTATCTACCACGTTAGGGACTTGACACTTGACAGGAGAAAACAAGATTTAGCAGAGCTGCTCTGATTTATAAGGGAGGGTAGGAAGAGGAAAGAGGAGGAAGTGAGATTTCATAAGAAAAGACTAAAAGAATTTCTGTGCAGAATTGAGTCCCCAGTTTGGGTTAGATAAAATGCACTTGTTACAGGATGAGATGAGATTTAAGGATGATATTTAAGACTACCTCTAAAGAGGATGAGCAGACAAAGTGGTTAGTCAGTCAAAAAAGGTGAAAGGTTTCTATGCCTTTGCATGTTATTGAAAGGTTCTTTCTTCTTCATCTCTCTACTTTGGAACCTATAGTTTCATTCAAGATTCAGCTCAAGTAGGATGTTCTACAGGAAGCTTTTTCTGATCTGCTTTTCCCACCTATTAAAGCCCTTCCTTCCCCAAATTTTCTTATATTTGTTTCGCAAACATTATGAATATAACTTATTTATGTTCATTAGAATGTAAGCTCCCTGAGGGCAGGCTCAGTTTCACTTTTGTTTTTTTTTTTTGTCCTTAGTGCTTAGCATAGTGATCAGACCACAAAAGGTAACCAATCAAGCATTGACTGGTTGATTAGTTGATTGAAGGCAGAAAAGGGCAAAGTATAATTTAGTGTTTCTACCAAGAAATTTTCACATGAAATAATGAGATACTGTCTTAATTTAGTCTCAGGATACAAAGAAAAACTGATTGTTATCTTACCTTTTGTATCATAAATTTTCTCTCCCTCCACAATATACAGACCAGCATGTCAGAATTATTTACTGATTACCTTTCTTGAAAGCAAACAAATCGAAATAGAAAATCTCTTATATAGCACTACTTATAACTGCCAATAATTCAATTAAAATAATCCTTATAAGGCTACTTAACCAATTGTTCTTAAACTTGTTTTTTACAGCATGATTTGGATTGGGGAGATGATTTTTGCAATGTGTCAATTCTCTCAGGTTGAAAGTAAAAACATCTGTAGTAGCCCCATGAATACTCAGGGAAAAATAATGAATAACATGCTGGGAACTATGATTCAAGATCAATAATTGAAAGAGACCAAGGCTGTAGACATTCAGAAACTATACACCCCCATATCAACCAGTCCATTAACAAACTTTTATTAAGCACCTACTATATGACAAACTTAGTACTAGGTGTTGGTGATATAAAGGTAAAAGCAAAACAATTCTTGTACTCAGGGAGCTTACATTCTATCTATGGAAACAGCATATACATATAGAAATAGATACCAAATGTATAGGAGATAATATAAGGTGATGGGGGAAGCGGCACTAGTATCTGTGAAGATGTTTTTGACCTTGGATCCTAGGTATTTATAAATAGATTTCTATCACAGGGTTTGTGAACCTGGATAGGAAAAAAAAAGTACTTCTTTATTTTCTCCAATCTACAACAAACATAACATTTCCTTCAATTATTTAAAAAAAAAGCATTGTTCTGAGAAGCAGTACATCAGCTTCCCAAAACTTACAAAAAGGTACATGACACACAAAAAGGTTAAAAACCCCTGGTTTAATAAAAGGTGATATTTAAGCTGAGTCTTCAAAGAAGCTTGGAATGTTGAGTTTGGGCAAGAATGAAGTCCATTCCAAATCTGGCAAGCAGCCAGCAAAAAGGCACTGAGATGGCACATATTTATGAAGGAATAACTTGTTAAGTAACAACAAGAATAATAATTTGCAGATATTTTGCATGTTCCCTCTTATCTCTTTTGATCCACATGACAACCCTATGAAGCAGGTGTTATCATTGTATTCATTTCAGAGATGAGGAAACTGAGGCTGATAAATGACTTGTCTAGTATTGCACAGCTACTAAGCATGTGAAATGGGATTTGAAGTCATCTTCCTAGCCAGGAATCTCTGTTCTGAGCCACTTAGCTTTGGTTCCCTCAAGGGGTTAAGGGCTAAGATTTTTGACAGTCACTGTTGAAATGAGGGGCTTCCTCTGAAGTTTGGCTAGTCAGACCCTGATAGTGAACTCAGGAAAAGGAGCTTCACTCAGATAAATCAACTCCAGACATCTACATTGTCTGTCTTCATTGAATATCCTTTTCTGGTGTAGCTAAGTAAATATTCTGTTAACTTGAATGACATACAAGTGTTTCATTTTGTTCTAATATTGAAACTACCAGGGGGCTGACCTAAGTCCACCCCAAATATCAAAACATACATACATTAAGGATTATAGAAGATTCCTTGTCAGATGCAAATACAGAGATAACTTTGTTCTGTCATATTCTGATTATTAATAAAAAGTGAGGCATAAAATAGGAAAGCGAATGCTCAACAGCATGATGGAGAATGTCCATATGGAAGGAGTATTCCTAATGGATCACAGACTCACAAATTTTCGGAGTTGGAAACTCAGCAGTCAACTGGTCCAATCCATATATGAAAGGAAATATAACATACCCTATAAGTTATCATTCATCTTCTTCTTGAAGGCCTCCAAGAAGGAGGAATCAGTCCATTCTACCTTTGAATAGCTCTATTTGGTTGAGACATTTTCTTGGGCAGCAAACCTAGATGGATTTTTTTGCAACTCTTACCCAATGTTGTGTTGTTTCTTTCTGGGGACAGCAGAAAAAGTCCAATCCTTCTTTCACATGATAGTCCTTCAAATTACTTGATATCAACTATTATGTCCCTCCTCCAAAGCTTTTTTTTTTCTATAAGCTAAACATGCCCAGTTCCTTCAACTGATCATTATTTGTTATGAACTCAAGGTCCTTCACTATTTTAGTTGCCTTTTTCTAAATACTTTCTAGCTTATCAATATCTTTAAACTATGAAGGCCAGTACCCAACACTCCAAATGAGGCCAGATAAAGTCAGAGTACGTTTGGACTTCCCTAGTCCTAGCAACCTATGTCCCTCTTTAATACAGGTCATGAGTAAGACAGACTTTTTTTGGCTGCCACATTACATGGCTAATTTAAATTGAACTTGTAGTAAACTAAACCTCCTGATTTTTATCCAAGCCTTCCCAATCTTATACTAGAGATGCTGATATTTTTGTACCCAAGTACAAGACTTTACATTTATCCTTATTGGATTTATCTTATTATATAGATTTAGCCCAATATTTTAGCCTTTCAAAATCCTTTTCAATCCTGATTCTGTCATTCAGCTATCCTTTCCAGATTTGGGTCATCAGCAGATTGATGAGTGTACCATCTATGTCTTTATCCAAGTCATTGATAAAAAAATGTTAAACAGCATAGGGCCAACCCCAGATTCCCAAGATACTCTACTGGAGACCTCTTGCCAGGATGACATTGAACTGTTAACAACTTCTTTTTGAGTCTGATGTTTCATTTTTGGATCTATTTGATTGTATTATCATTGAATCTATATCTTTTCACCTACTCCAAAAGAATAGTATGAAGTAGAATATCAAAAGACTTTGCCAAAATCAAGTTCACTATATTTATATCACCAATCTCATCTATTAACTTAGTAATCCTGTTCAAAAAAAGGAAACAGTAATTCTGGCATAACTGGCCTTGATGATACTATGCTGGCTCTTTATTATCACTACTTCTCTTTCTACATCTTTGCCAACAATCATTTTAATGGTCCATTATTAAATTTTCTCAGAAACAGAATTATCACTGGCCTGGAATTTTCATTCTCTGCTTTCTTTCCCTTTTTTTTAAAATATAGACTATATTTATCTTTCTTCAGTCTTACGGTAACTCTGATTTTCCACAATCTTTCAAAAAGTGATTTAGCAATCATATCTGCCAGTTCTTTCAGGGCCTGAAGACTTAATACATCTGGACCAGGTGACTTTAATTCAGTGAGAGCAACTAAGTGTTCTATTACTGTCTCCTTACTTACCTATTCTTTCTTTATGACATGGACAGGCACTACAGATACATAAAGAAATGGGATGAGAATTAAATAAGAGAATGATATATTCTTTTAATGATCCTAATCGTCTCTCAGAAATAAAGGCCTATCTTTCAGCATCATATTTTTTTCCAGTTATGCTACATAACTATGAATCGTGGAATCTTAGAAAAATTAAAGTTGCAGGTCACCCAAGAAGAAATAGAAACACATAGGACAGAAGAGAGAGTCAAGATGATAGAGTGAGTGAAAGCATTTTTGCCTAGCTCTTTCACCTATACCATAACAAAACAGAAAATGCGCCAGATTGAATTTTGATGGAGAAAGCCAAGAAAAAGTCTCAGCAAGTCATTTTTCTAGCCCAGGACAGTGTAAGAAGACAGAGTGATCTATAGACAGTAGGGGAAGGACTGGCCAAGATCCCAGATCAGCAGGAATGGTGGCAGCAGCAAAGTGCATCCCATAACCCAGGGAAGTTAAGGGTGCCAAGACACGGCAACAGTGCCAGGAAACACTGAGGCAGAAAGAGGTGCCAGGGGATCCTGAACTAGTGCTGGGAGCAAGAACAGATGCCATCAGGCAGCTCTGTTGTCCATTACCTAGCTCTAAGTCATGCATCCAGGGTAGAAAGGAGCAACTGAGAGTGAGTATGGGGTTTAGTTGAGTACTAATCAAGGAACAAGTTTCAGAAATTTAGCTCTGTAGTTCTGAGACCAGGTGCAGAGTAGTGATTCAGTTTTAACCTCAAGAGACCAAAACTAAAGGGAAACTGTCAGTTCAGCCACTCTGAACCTGTAGAACCTCCCAGTAGGCTAAAAAGTGACCAAGTTTGTTAATAGTCTCAACCACCTCAAGCCAACAGACCCAAATCTGGGTCAGGATGTTACAGTCCTCAGACCAGGAGCACAGTGAACAGATCTTTCCTTGGAACACAACACTTTGGAAGCACTTAAAGTTGCAAGTCCAGGCTGAGCTATGAAAGCAACAGGACATAAAAGGATAGTAGCTGAGGTCAGACATTCCTCCCCCAAAGGTATACAGAGCCTAGCATTAATATAAAGTCCAAAATCAAGAAGCAGGCTGAAAGAATGAGCAAACAAAAAAAGAAGCTGATCATAAAAAGTTACTATAATGACAGGGAAGCTTAAAACCCAACCACAGATGAAGACAATGACTTGAAAGCATTTACAAGCAAAATCTCAAAGAAAAATGCAGATTGGACACAAGCCCAACAAGAATTCTTAGAAGAATTAAAGAGATTTTAAAAAGAGCCAAAATTATTTTCAAAACCAGGTAAGAGTGATAGAGGGAAAAATGGGAAAGAAATAAGAGCTATTCAAAAAAGTTATGAAAAGAGAATTAATAGTTTGATAAAGAAGTACAAAATCTAGCTAAAGAAAATAACTTCTAAAAAATGAGAAGTGGCCAAATGGAAGTTGATGACTCCATGGAACATCAAGAAATACTAAAACAGAGTCAAAAGATTGAAAAAAATAGAAGAAAATATTGAAAACTTCATAGAAAAAAAGCTGACCTGGAAAATAGATCAAGGAAGAATAATTTAAGAATTAATAAAAGATAAAGGGTGGGAGCATTGTATTACCATGTCTTATCAAGGAGACATGGGAGTATAAATAGAAATGCTCTTAATAATAGCAAAAGATAATAGCTAGATAGTCTGCAGGCTCCATTGTTGTTCACACAGTATTAAGAGAGCTAGAAAAAGGCTGTTAGCAAGTGACTTCCAATGAAAGATTTAGGAGGATGGGGACAAGAGTCACACAATTTAAGGAAGGGTGATTGCAAACACCTTCCTTAGAGGGAGCAACCACATAAGTCATACCACATACACTCAAGCAAACATCCTTTTAATGATATGGCTGTCAATCGATGAAAATGCAAGTGACCCAAAACAAAACAAAGAAATGTTCGGTGGGTCTAAGTAGGCTGCAGTCTATGAAGAAGAAGAGCCAGCAAGCAAGAAGTGGTATGAAGGAGCATCAAAGATAAAGCCGCCTTCCTGGAAAAGGAGATGGCTGCTCAGAGAACAACAGAGAAGTATGGTGGCACAGGTCACCTGTACTGCCAGAGAGGTTGAGGCTAAGGCTGGTGGATCATATAAGCTTGGAAGTTCTAGGCTGCAAAAAGGCCATCAGGCATCTATACTAATTCTGACACCAATGTGGTGAGCCCTCTGGAACAGAGGGCCCACTAGGATACTTAATTAGTAACAAACTGGCCCAGGACAAAAAAGCAGGAGCAGATTAAATCTTCCATGCCAATCAGTATTGGGATTGGGCTGGCCACTACATTTTGAGTCTGAGTAAGAGAGAGAAACCTAGTCTCCAAAGGAAAAAGAGAGAGAGAGAAGGATAACAGATAGTTTGAGTGATGTGCTAGTATCCACAAAAATATTGAAAGAACTAGAGGAAGGTCACAAGTTTATTGGGTATATCCTGAGTTTGAATACTGCCTCACAGATTTAACTGTGTGATTCTGGGCAAGTCACAAATGCTCAATGTTTCCAAGCAACCCTCTAGAACTAAAATTTGAAGAGAAGGTTCACATTGGTGTTGGTTAAGGGAATTAACAACGTGAGTTGCTATACCAATGAAATCAAGATTCAGTCAAAAAAAGTAAATATACAAATTATGCACATATAAATATGTGAAATAAAGACTTTATACTCATATAAAAGATAATTAAAACATGTTTATGTGAATTTAAATAGGATAAGTGAAATAAGAATTCTATTTTATTTCTTCAATCATGTCTTCTTACTTTTGTTAGAACTTCACCCAACTTTAGTTGTTGTTCAGTTGTGTCCAATTCTTCGTGACCCCATTTGGGGTTTTCTTGGCAAAAATACTCATTTTACAGATGATGAAAATGAGGCAAACAGGCTCAAGTGACTTGCCCAGGATCACAAACCTAGTAAGTTTCTGAGTCCAGATTTGAACTTAAGAAGATGAATCTTCCCTGACTTCAGCCTGGCACTCTATCCACTGTATTACCCAATGAAAGGAAAGCAAATGTTCATGTGAATTATACTCTTATCTATATTTTAATAGAAAGTCATATTTTACCTCAAAGAAATGTAATTTATTTTGAGTAAGTAATAAACACCATCCAGCTGTTCCCTTCTCCATCCAACTTGGTTGTGACCATAGCCAATTTAACCTCGTCTCTCCTACTTTCTTTACAATTTTTCTAAGAGAGAGGCTTCAGATCCACACAGTCAGGCAGAAGTGTCATTATCCCACAGCATGATAAATGTGATACTGTAGGGAGTCTTGACCATAAACACAAAGGCAAAAGAATATCCTGAAACCTCATGATTTTACCATGGAGTGTCACCGTATTTTTTTCATTTCATTTCATACCGACCCTTGAGGAGAGCTTTAAGAAAGAGCTAAGATTCAAAAAGTGAAAGGGAAAACTGTATAAAAAAATTGAAATCAGGTCTTTTAATGCAAATATAGGTCTATGTTGGCTCTCACAATACTATAGCACTGTGATAGAGTAGATAGTAGATAAATAAAGAGCAGAAGATAAGCCAATTGCCGTATTTTCCCTTTTTATTTTTGTAGTTGCGTAAAGTAAAGGAAATGGATATGCTTCTTTTAAAAGTCAAAAGTGAAGTAGTACACCTTTTCTAGCCCTATAAAATACATCTCCATTTTATTCCTCAAAAATAGGGCTACTATTTGAAGTCATATGAAAATATGCAAGGCTGAGGAACAAGTAAAGCTGGGTCTATGTTAAGGAAAAATGTGAAGAAGAAAATTGCTTGAAAATTATTTTTAGTTAAAAAGTTAAACTAAATTTTGTTAAGAACTGAATTTTCATTTCAGTCAAAATGTGTATTTTTTAAATTGAATTTTCAAAAGTAATTTTTTATGTGTCATACAAGAAACTTATTCAAGCCCAAATCCCTAACCCTGAAAAAGTCAGACTTAATGGTTGCATCCTTAAATTTATTCTTATTAGAGAATTACCTCAGTAATTTTTTTCCACAATCTTCAACAGTTTCCCTTAAATCATTGTGAAAACAAGATTTCTTTGTGAGTCGTAATAAATTAGTTCATCAAAATTCTCAGTAAAAAAAAAAAAGAGTATTAGTTGCTCAACTAAACTTGCTATAATAGTACAAAATTTAATATAATATTACATTTCACCTCTTTTTAATAGTTTTTTTTTTATGACAGGCCCATTTAGCCTTCTTTTAAATGCTAAGAATCATAGACATTCCACATGGCTAAAAAAAACACTGACTCCTGGTTTGCCCATTTCAAATGAAATCCAATCTTGAAATTTGACCAAAAAAAAAAAAAGAAAAAGAAAAGAAAGGGGAAAAAAAACACAGTAAACACATGTAATTAAATCTGCTTGTAACAACATGAATTTCTAGTTCCATACGTATTTGGGAATAACGTAAAAGTAGAATAATTTTAATTGCAAGTCCTTTAATTAACATAAACATGTAATTTATAGCTGCAAAATTCCACGTGAATTTTTGAAAGGATTCAAAAGCTGCAAAAAGGCAGCTTCTGAAAAACCACAGGAAATAATTAAACAGCTATGTTTTGTTAAGGGGAAAAAAGCATAAAAAGGGGAAAAAAAACAAATTCAGACTTTTCAAATAAAAAAAATTGAGAATATCTTAGTACATCTTCTACTTGGATTCAGCTGGGCTGTTTTTTTTTTTGTTTTATTGTTTCTGTTTTTGTTTTTTTGCATATTAAAACCCTTTTAATGTTTCAGAAGAAAAAAAAAGTTTTATCAAATCAAAGCTTTCAGCTTTGGCTCAATGTGACTTTTGCATAGAGCTGTATTTGACCTACTTGCAATTTCAGAAAAAACTGATCTTTTGCACACTATCAGCTTGATGTTTTTCCCCATGTTTTCTGCAAGATCTCATCATTCATCATAAGTCAGAATATGCCCAATAGGTTTGGGAGAAGGGAGAGAAAATAAAAAGAAACAAAAAGAATCAATAACTCATCTCTGAACCTGGAGTGGAGAAGGAAGCATAAGAAATCCTTAGCAGACCTCAAAGCAATAACCATGGTAGTATCTTTGATTAACCACGTGATTTGATTTTTAGGAACCCTCCTCTTCTGAGGTCCAACTGGTAAAAGTGTGTGTATCCATATGTATTGGGCAAATGGCCAATCCAATCATTTCTGTAGCCTGTGTTCTAAATACTGGTCATCTTGGCTTGATTGGTCAATCACTAAGACAACTGAAATGAACAGACTAAATTCTACACTGTTATTTAAAACAAAGGGACCCGGCTAGAGGGACATTAAAATAATACAGAAAGGAAAGAAAGGTGATAGGTATCACAGAGTTAAAGGTCATCTAATTCAAGCCTCTTGTTTTACAGATGAGAAAATATCATTTTACAAAAGGAAAGTCACTTGCTCAAAGTTGCAATATTAATATCCAAATCCTGTACTTTTCCCTAATATACCAAGTGAAGATAAAAGGATTGAAATCTAAGTCTTTACACTTAATTTGAGCAACTATTTGTACAGCAATTGATCTAATTCAACCTTGTTGTCTTGTTGAACTTTATTTCTATCTTGGAGGTGAGTAGAATGCATCTGAGCAGTATAATAAGTTCAGCGCTTACCCTTAAAGACCACCCAAAAAAAGAAATTGACTTCTCAAACAATTGATTTTAACAAATATGATCTAAAAAGAACATGCCAGTGATTTCTGTAGTTTTTTTTTTATACCCATTTGAATGTAACAACCAGAGACCTCTTAATAAAAACACTAAGCATCTTCTTTCAAGTTCAGGTGTTCTAGAAGGCATTTTGAATTGAAATGTTGTCACTTCCTCCCCTGGAATTGTCTTCAAAGCACTTCTTTGGCTCCAGGGAACTGCCTAATGGTAAAACTCTTGTTTAAGTATCTTCTATATTCAAAGCCAAGTTATATCGGTTCATAAAAGGAGTTCCAAAGAGAAGGAAAGGGTGGCGTAGATTTAGGTTTTGGTCTCCTGGAATGGAGCAGGTACTTAATAAATGCTTGTTAGTTGACTGATTTTTCCAAACCTAACAAAGCACATGTCCTCCTTAGTCTATCTAAGGATAAGTTCAGATGTACAACATGTAGAGATTTGAGTAAACAAATCAACAAACCTTTTCAAAATTCCAGGGGGAAAAATATAGCTTCAAGAAGAGAGGAATAAGGGGAAAGGGAAGGGGAAAAGTGGAGAAAAATGTCCAGTTTGTGTTTATTACAACTAACCACTTTTCATTGTTAAGCTTCACTTCCTATTTTATATTGTTTTTCATGATCTGTTGACATTATCTATAAATTGGTGGAAAATTAGAGCATTAGGGCACATTGTTTTTTCAGGTCTATAGTAACACTCCAGTTAATTTGCGAATTAGTAGGCAAGACCTTAAAGCAGCCTATATTGCTTAGGAAACCAAATTTAATCTCAAGACTAAGAGCTGCATTCAAAACTGCCCCAGGACCCCTTCCAACAAAAGGAAAAACAAATTTCACAGGGTCAGTTTGGAATTCTTTTACTATATTAACTACAGCTGCTGTAGTTCTTGACCAGGGATAGGAAAACTTTTGCAACCTGAGGCAAAAGCAGTATCTTTGTAATCTAGGGATCAGACAAGTAATGCAGACTAGTTTAACCAGACTTAATCCATTTAACCATCATTTCCTATTAACTTCCAAAGCTGTTTGGTCTATAAGCTAACCTATATAAACAGGAGCCTTGATCCAAGGGAAGAATGGTCTAGATACAGTCTATTTTCATTTTAGGAACTAAAACATCTAGAGGCAACTCAAAATGTAGGTTTTTATCATTGTCTCTTTAAAACTGATTACCTTAAAAGGCATTTTCCAATTGTCTCTTTGCTTTTCAGAGTGCCTTTAGCTCTAATCTCATTATGTGTCATTTCTTGTGTACTAATGAAACTTTCTGTTTTCTACTTCTGGAAAATTTTGGATAATTACTTTTTCCTCTGTAGGTTTATTATGCTTAGGAAGGAAGGAAGGAGCAATTTTTGTAAGTTAAAATATTTTTTTAAATTTTAATCTATGATTTTATTTTTCTTTCCCTTCTTCCTTCCTTCCTTCTTTCCTTCCCCCTCCCCCTTTACCTTTTCTTTTTCCTCTAACTTAAGTCTCTCCATCTCACTCAGGCTGGAAGTTCAGTAGGCACTTATAGACAGCCCAGTCTTACTATTGATCTGCTCTGTTTTTCCAATCTAGACCAGTTCATCACTCTTCTCCCTCTGCCACCCTCCCCAACCCCCCACCACATTGGAGCCAGAATTAGTATGAACAGAAAATGACCTTTAATCCTACTGCAGCTCAGTAGTTCAAGTGATCCACTAGCCAGAGCTTCCTCAGCTTGTGATATCATGCCCATTAATTTTGCCTCTCTCGAAGTACATTGACATTGCAGTTGATGGTCAGGTACTAGAGATTTGTGGCCAAAAAAAAATCATCTTTTACTTCAAACAGATAACTAAAAGATCAACGAACTACAGCCCATTGAAGGGGCATTCCCACTGCATTAAAGTAGGACATTTCTCTTCACAGATGGAGATCTGAAAGGATATGAAAAGAAATTCAAATAGCCAACATAGTCCATTTTCCAACCATGCTAGTCAATTGAAATGTTACTACACTTATTTTTTTTCTTTCCCCCTAGAGAAAATTAGAACAAAGAAGAGATATTAGAGAAACATAGACTAAGAAAGAAATGTCCTAAAATGTGATTATTTCCTTTTGTATTTTTTATATATTTTGGTTTATTTAGTGCTTTTATAAGAATCCCATATGTTAAAAGGTGAATGGAGAAATGCACTTAAATCTACACTGACATTGTAAACAAGGCACAGAACTTTTACCTAAAAGGATTACTCCCTCCTTCCCCTTGATCTTTTGATAACTAAAAGTATAATAACAAGTCTAATACCTTCAAAAACCTTGTTTTTTAACTAAGGAGATAAAGGGGATATCTACACAACATACCATGATTATTCAAATAAATTAAACGTGATTATTTTTCTAGGTATTTCTAAATATGCAGCTGTTTGGTGTTGTGTAGACAAAATACTCAGCTGTCAAAAGCCTTCACGTATCTGATACCTGCCTGTCCAGGTGAAAAGTGTAGATATGATCTTGAACTGCACCCATTTTTTTAAGTTCCCTAACACTTAATTTTTGTGCTGTTCGATCACTCAGTCTCCAAGTGGCACATGCCTTCTCTTTCCATCCACTTCCAAATGCCTTGACTCTTGGCAGTTGGAGAAGACTTTTGTCATTTTCAGATTGTTATTCCTCCAGTAATGGAGAGGTTTCTTTTGATCTGTCTTCCATGTCACAGTAGGTTTAGTTTTTGAAATAGCATTCTACCAAACAATAGCAAACAAAACAGAACCATTCACAGGAATACTGTGTGTAAGCTGTGTGAAGGAAGAATATCACTGTTCAACGTTTACTTAGTTGATGATGATGATATATATACATATATTATGTATCTATAGATCTACTTATAGATGCGCCATAGATATAAATCTCATTATATATACATATGCATGCATATATAACCAAATATCTGTCTACAGCAATAGTGTCTTCTTTTTCAATGTGTAGATGCAGTGTTTATTGTAAGTAGAACATTGATAATAGAATACACACCTGTAACAAAAGTAAACAGTACCACTGACCCATCTATATTGTAATGTTAACCAGATATTCAGAAACCCATGTGTACCAAATGTAACCTGCCATTTCAGGTTGTATGTGGCTCTGATTTTTTTAGCTCCATACTTCCTATTTTTCTGGGGAAAACAGTTTTTTTAAACCATTCATATCAGTGTTCAGGTAAAACTCCCTTTCGTGTAATGCTTTTTTTTATGTAAAGACTATGTTAAACCATTTCACTGATGTGAGTCAAAAATATTATGCTAATCCCCCTCATTGATTATGTTGGGTTGGTTGAAGCTGTTCACTTACTGTATTTCAAAACAAAACAAAACAAAACAAAAAAACCCAAAACCTTTCTCTTTAGCCAAAGAAAAAAGCCACCATAATGTATTACCAAAGATAAATGCAATAAGGAATAATATATAACTCTAGTTATGTTATCTGACATTTGGTTTAGCAGTGTTGACATATTGCACAAACTCAAATTTCACTATCTGCAGAAAGTAAGACAATCATAGACATGGGGGGATTTTATATGATTATAAAATAAATCTTGTTTTCCTTTTCTTTTTTAAACTTGCTTGCAGAAATATTTCTTTTAATATTGTATCCATTATCATGTATGCAGTGGACATACGGTACAAGGAGAAATGGAACAAGATGACAGGTACAGCAAGGGCAGGGGGTGAATTTATTCTTGTTAAAGTAATAGGTGCACAACATCAAGCATGCTCAAGTTTGTGCTGGGAGATCTATTACAGATGAGAGAAATGGATGAAATGAAACTTGCATCATACATGATTACAGGTTGCTTAATTTCAGAAAGGAGTCATTGCCTACACAGGATTCCCCAGCTGCCACCAAGAGGAGCTGCATCACCCACAGCTGGAGTAGAGACACCATGTTGGAGCGGTTACACGCATCACAGCAATAATCATACCAGGAATGGGATAATTTCCAAATCATAAGAAGAACCAAATAAATTGACACAAACTAACAAACAAACAGAAAACAACAGGACTTATAAACCATTTCAATGCAGGCTAGCTTGGTGGAGATAAGGGATTCATTTTTGCCCCCAAATTTATACTTTGCAATTAAGACTGTATTAATTGGGTCATAAGATTTAGAGTCGGAAGAGATTTTAGAGATCATTCAGTCCAACTCCCTCATTTTACAGATGAGGAAACTGAGGCTCCAAGAGGTCAAGTGACTTGCCCACGGTCACACAGGTAGTAAGGACAGGGTCGAGATTTGAGCTCATATCTCTTGACTCTAAAACCAGGGCTCTCTCCACTATACCACACTGCCTCCATTATTTCACTCAATTTTTGTAATTCTATATTTGGACTATACTTCTATTCATGAAATGCAATGGCAATTTTTTTTTCATCAGCTGTCTTTTCCTCATATCATCAGACACACCAGATAGTGGAAGAGGCCTGTCCCACTTCTTTGTTTAAAGAAAGCCTTTATCAACAAATAATTAAAAAAAAATACAAAGGGAGGGAAAAGATATCACTCTGTGAATATAGCTGGATTTTTTTCTCTCTCTCTCTCTTTTTTTTTTGGTCACTTTGTCCCCTGCTTAGAGAGAAGAAATTCTGGATAATGCCAGTAAAATTTAGATGAAACGGACTTGCTACTATTGTATTGGTAGATTGCTGAAAAGATGGAAATGATCTGTTGTGAACAACAACAAAAAAATGGACTGTTGAATGGTCTTTGCACAGCAGAGGTAGATAAAGGTTATAACAAACTGTTTACTGACCATACACACAAGATAATTACTATAATTAGGAGGTCAGTTGAACAAGAGCGTACCTGGTAAGCGCTTTCTCAGTAGTGACTCAAGCTACCCTGCATTCTTGCAGTACTGCCTAGTTATTGCTCCATAACTTTTCAATGGCTATCCCTGCCCTTATGGAAATCTACGTTCTACCACTAGTTAAGGCTTTTTAATTTTTTATTTCTACAAATGTCCCACACTTGCAACAGTTCAATGATGTTAATAGAGGTGTCGCACCACCCAATCCACCCCTTCCCCATCCTCAGCAACCCAGAGAAAAAAGCACCACGTTTCCTAGCATGAAAATAGTTTTGTTTGTTTGCATGGGAGAAAAAGATGGAAATAAAACAACAGTTAAGTGTTTTTGTTTTTGTTTTTCCATTTTCAGGTGCATTTTTTTTTCCTATTTGCACAGATCACTGTAGGCTTCTCACTTTCAGTAAAACACTATCAAAACAAAGAGTCTTGTAAAATATTTGCACTTTGACATCTGAACAATTCTATTACTTTATTAAGGAGTAGCTTATTTCTTTTGTCAGTTTTGAAGAGATTGGAACAGAAATCTATTTTATTTTCTGAAACAAAATATGCATTACTATATGTAGCTATGTGGCAGGGTAATTACTCTGTTGGAGGGATTAAACTCTGTCAGAACAAAAATGGTTACCAAGGAGTATTTCATATCTAGAAAGTTGGTAACTAAACTTTATTTGTTAAGAGAACATTTTTTTAAAATATTTTTCCTTCATCTCCCTGCTACACAGAAAACATCTCTGAAGTGCACTTTCCCACGTGTAGTTAGAGAATAGGAAGGAATGTAAAATTTTTTTGTTTTTAAATTTTTATTATTATTTTTAAAAACAGCCCTTAATAACATTTCCTTCCATTGATTCTACTGTAAACTCTAAAAAGCCTTTTCAAAAAGAAAAATTTTACACACTCAGCAGGTGAAATGTTCCCACAAAAAAAAGTGATGAAAATGGCAATCAGATTAATCTTTTTCCAAGTCTACTGATAGCTAGATAGGATAGCTGTTTATTGCACACTAATGAAAACAGCTGATTTATTTATTAAAAAAAAAACAATGACAACAGGTTGTTCATCTGTGCTAATGCATTGCTGTGCACCCTTAATAACCAGAGTTACTTTTAACAACATGTCAGAAAAACAATGGATTCAAAATCATACTTATCCTTTGCACAATAGGTGCTTGAGTGTTTCTACTTTCTTTGCCAAGAAGGGGGAAAAAAGTGATGTCAACATCTTTTCTTAGTTTGTCTTCTTCCAAACATTACAGATATTTGCTGGTTACGTAACTGTTGCGGAACTGAAAACGTAATTCACAATGAATGCCAACCTTATACCTCCAAAAGGAAGGCCTCCCAACTAGTCCACTTTGCTGAGCTTAACTGGTTTCACGTACTGTATTCTAAAAAAGGCTGCTCCTGTTCAACTGACCAGTGAGAAAGGACTGGACTTCTCTGAATGGGAACTGGAGCAACACAGTTTGTTATAGTGTTTTTGTTTTTGCTTTTTTTTGCTTTGTTTTGTTTCATTTTATGTAAAAATTTGTTAACTGTCCGATTCCACCTTATATGGAGAGCACTTGTTTGTTCAGCTAAAAGGAACCCCCATCATGCCCCTTTGGGTTTGCTCAGTCAGCTGGTTTGTGCAACAGTGGCAGAGTCACACTGATAGAGTGTGCCCATTCATTGTGATTACACAGACAGAAGCAAGCGGATGTTGTTTGCTTAAGGGGAGGGGGAAGGACACTGGAAAGGGAAGGGCTTGGGGAAGGAGATGGTTTCCATGGGTAGAAGGGACAGTTAGGTTTTTCCTTTTTTTATTTTCTTTTTTTTCCCATTTTTTTTCTGGGTTTTTTGTTTTGTTTTTGTTTTTTTGTTTTTTGTTTTTAATTTTTTTAGATTTTTTTTTTGTTTTTGTTTTTTTGTTTTTTGTTTTTTTTTTTTTTGTTTTTTTGCTATGCCAGGAAGTCATAGCAACCATTCCTCTAATAGAAACTGACAGGACATAAAAGACAGAACTATCAGATGAACACACACAATGACTAGAAATATATAGACAGTGAAAAGACTTAGTTTAGCTTTGAGAAACCATCCCAAAAAATAAAGATCCTGTATTAACAAGTGCAAGAAACAGACCAACAAAAAGGAAAAACAAACCAAAAAAAAAAAAACCCAAACAAACAAAAGATAAAACCAAACTCCAAACATTAAAACACAGTGTATAAAATGGTGTGAGAAATTTAAATCACCATACAGCCTTTTAGTCAATAAAAAGCTGTGTTTGTGTCCTTGTTAGTTGGATTCTGGCCCATCTTTTAAATTTTACCCCAAAGGCCTTGCAATAAGTGATTTAAGGGTAAAAGCACCCAGTTCCTGTTACATTTTACTGCAGTTATTCATTTCACATGGGCCTGTTGAGCGTCTGTCATGACCTCTCTTTTCCTTTACTCCTCGTTAGTCGAATTGTCGTCCAACGTGGTAATGCTGCCAAAGCCCAGTCCTGTTGTGTTCTGTGCTGCTGACGCTGTTAGCACTGTATGCAAGAGAATCAATACAAGCACACACAGTTTGAGCCTGCTGTTGCACAGTCTTGATGCTGATGAAACTGTGAGCGATGTCCTGTGACATGATTCATTTATATTTGTAGTCCCTTTGGATTCATTATCTGATAATAGTCCCCATCTGACATCACAGCATTCTGGTTCTGCATTGGTTGGAAAGTTTTCATACAACCCTGTGGAATGAAAAAAAAAAGAAAGAGAGAATATAGAATGAATGGCAAGTTGGGAGGGAGGGAACAAGGCCAAGCTATTTTAAAGTGGGGCTGATACCTCATGATTCCTCTGCCTCTCCTATAAAAAGTGGAGATGTGATCCCTCAACCTCACATGTCATTATCAAACACTTAGGAGGCCTAAAATAACTATATTCAACTTTCAAGAAAAAGCAATAGCCAATGTAACACTTTATAGCAACATCTCATCTAAATGTCACAACCCTTCGAGGTATTATTATCCTTACGAAAAATGAAGGTTCAGAAAGGTTTACTCACTGGCTAAGAGACACAACTAGTAAGTGTGTGAAATGGGGATCTGAATTCAGATCTCTCAAGCCCCATGGCCAGCACTGTATTCATGATGCTTTCTTAGTAACTCACACCTGCTTTTTTCCTCATCCTTCAATAAGGAAATTGATTAAGAGAACACCAATATCTGTATATGGTTACTTATACTCACTCCAGTTGTGGCCATGTGATAAAAATCACCAGATGGATTTTACATGTTTAACTATCTCAGTACATAGTGAAAAAGTTATTTCAATGCGGAAATTAGCCTTCATCATCCCCGATCACCTCAAACAAATACTTCCTTGTTCTACACGTGGCCTGGACTATAATCACAGTCCATGAGAGTTCAAGGTTGTGGTGATTGTATGGATCATGCAGACAAGTACGGTGAAATTTATCAAAGCAAATCTTGTTATTTTGGATCATTTCCGGAGATCATATGCACTCAATTATAACTGTTCAAAATGTTTCTGATGAAAAAAGTGAATAAGGTGGCATGTAAATAGTTGCGATAGAGATAACATGCTCAACCACTTCACACACTTCTTGAAGAAGGTATCTTAATACCTCATGCTACTTCCCACAGCATCTAACACAATGCTTCGCATGGAGTGACTGTTGAAGGAACACTGACTGAATGATTGGCAAATGTATATTTCCAACCAAATGAACCAGTTAGTGTGATATTTAAAGATATTGTATGCATGCAAATATGATTACATAAGGGTTCGATGTAAATTCTAAAATGCAATGTGAATGTGCTACTTATAGTCTAAAGATTAGATTTGTGATTTCATTGGTATAGGTAATTTCAAGTTCACACACACACACACACACACACACAGAGTGTTTGTTTAGCCAAAAGGAAGCCCCATCTTGTCCCTTTGGGTTTGCTCAGTCAGTTGGTTTGTGCAACAGTGGCAGAGTTACACTCATAGCATGTGCCCATTCATTGTAATTACACTCACAGAAGCAAGCAAATGTTGTTTGTTTAAGGGGGAGAGAAAGGAGACTGGGAAAGGAAGAACTTGGGGAAGGAGATGGTTTTCATGAGTAGAAGTGACTGTGTGTGTGTGTGTGAGTGTATGTGTGTGATTATGTGTGTGCTTGTGTGTGCACATGCATGTATATACATAGGTATATATTTCAAATAAGTAAGTTCACTTTAATTTGTACGAGGGGAATGGAGTGACAGTCTAAAGTATGGATTTTTTTACGTGTAGTTTTTTTTATTGACAAGTACTCATCTATTAAATGAGAGATCTGAAATAAGTGACCTTTAATTTATCTTCCCCTTTATATTTGTGATCATATGATCCTATCATACATATATGTACAAGCATATGTATATAGGTGTATGTTTGCACATGTGTATATAGTACTGTCTCCTGATTTCTGGTCTTTTCCTGTTCTTATCATTCTGTATGACAGAATATACGAGAAGATTGATCACTCTGCAACAATGCTCAATCCCCTCTTCAAAAAACCTAACCTTCTATGACTCTCCATTCACTACTAAATGATTTCAAAAAATCTTAAACCTGGTATTAAAGCTACCCAATCTATCTCAAACCAACCTCTCCAGTCTTATTTCCCACTTTTTTTTTCCTTCATGAATTCAGCCAAATTGGCATACCCTTTATGACCTGAAAACATAAAGTATCTACCTGCCTTCACACTTCTGTTCTTCTGTTCATTCCACCAGAAATAAACTCCCAATTATCTCTATTTATCAAAATCATACTTATCCTTCAAGGCACAAATTAAATCTCACTTCCTAAATTAAGTCTTCCTTTTCAGCACAGAGGGGATATACTTCTTCTCTGTCTGAACTACTATAGAATTTATTTTATGTAAGAAGCTAGTCAGAGGATTCCCCTGATTAATTTGTTGAGCTGTTGAAGTGGTTAACTTTGTTTGGGACTTTAATTGTTTCTTACCTATTTAGAACGAAATGATGGGCCTAAGCTGTTGTACATTAATTTCTGATTAAAAGGTTGGATATTGTGCTGGCCAATAAAGATGAGAATCAGCTAGAGAATGGCCTCTTTCCCCACTCCTTTTCTTTTTTAATCTTTTTGTTTTGTTCTGTTCCAAAATTCTAGAGAGATCTTGATAGCAATATACAGCAATTGCTGTATTAGGAAGGATCATAGATCCTTCAAATAAGAAGTTATGGTCTCATTAAAATACCTCAACTTTGCCTCTCCATTGATAACCCTTCCAAATAGAACTAGTTATTATAGTGTCTATAAACTAAAGGAAAATCTATTATGTGCCCTTATATAGGATTACATAGTTATAGGAATTAAAGGTAAAATGAAATAAAGATGTTTGTCAATATAATTATAATTTTACCCAGATTAACGTTTTTTTTAAAAAATGGTGGCATCTTGAAAAATGTTTATTTGTCCTTATTTCTTCTCTATCCTGTGCCACAACTCTAGTCCAGGCATTAATACCCTCTAATCTAGTCTACTGCAATAGCCTCCTGGTTGGGTCCCCTGCTTCCAATCTCTTTTATCTCTAATCCATTTTCCACAGAGGGGTCAAACTGATATTCCTAAAGCATGGGTATGACTGCACCATTACCCCTGCTCAGAACTCTTTAGTGACTCTCTACTGTTGTTAAGATAAAATACAAACTTCTCTGTTTGGCATTTAAAGCCCAAACAATTCAGTTCCAGATTACCTTTCCAGGTATGTTACTCGGCTTCATGCAGCATTTTTTCCAATCAAACTGACCAACTTGTTATTCCTTATGGAGCACATGTCATTTCTCCCCAATGCTTTTACATAACCTTTCCATATTGGAAATGTTCTTTTTCCTCACTTTGCCCTCCAGGGGTGGGCAGCCTCAAGGCCACATGTGGCCCTCTAGATCCTCAATTCAGTCTGAATTCAAAGGGCCACACTTGAGGATCTAGAGGGCCACATGTGGCCTCAAGGCTGCAGGTTCCCCACCCCTGAACTCTCTGACTTCTTTCAACGCTCAGCTCAGGTATCAATTCTCACTTGAGACATTTCTGTTTTTCCCTCACCCATGCACAGTAATTAATATTCTCTGCCCATATGAAATCACTTTCTATTTAATAAGCTTTTTGCTTACTCATTTGTGTACATTTTGTGTTCCCTTGCATTATGTAAATGCACTAAGGTAAATCATTGTTTAAATTTTTATCTTACAATTCTCGATATTTTGCACAAAGGAGATTTTTAATAAATGGATTTTTTTTAAACTATGCAATAGACATTAGTTAGCTATTGATATGTATTCTTTCCACTTCTCTCTTACAACCTTGAATTAGAGAGGTCCTTTACCTTTAACGATTACATAACTTTTTCAAATTCGAGAGTTGGGAAGGACTTCATTAGCCCTTTAGTCCAACCCAACATAATAGAGCCAGTGTGGGGCCATCCCTCTGGAACAAGACTTCTCTTGGCTTCTTTGGGACCATGACTCTGGGTATTATTACCAGTGCTGGGCCAAGATAATCCCATTCACTTCTTGGCTTCCATCTTGTATATTCTCTATCGCAGTCCAGCCTAAATAATCTTTTCTACCTTCTTCCTTACCCATTCTCACTCACGGAGCCTTCTCCGTATCAGGAAAAGGCACCCTCATCAATCCTTTGGAATTATGGTTGTTCAATTGAATTGTTGTTAAGGTGTTCAAAGTTGTTTGTTTTTACGATATTGTTGTCATTACATACATTTTCTCCTGTCTTACTTCACTCTGCATCATTTCATATAGGTCTTCCAAGGTTTCTTTGAAATCATCTCTTTTATAATTTCTTATAGCACTGTAGCATCTTATCACATTCATATATTGTCATTTATTTTCATTTCTAATTAATGGTAGTTTCTAGTTTTTTTCCATTATGAAAAGAACTGCTATAAATATTTTTGTACATATGGGTTCTTTTCTCTTTCTTTGATGCCTTTAGGATATGGAGCTAGGAACTTCTCTTTGCCGAGGCCAAACCTACATCTCTTCCATCAGATTGTACCTTCTAACATTCCCACTATCTGAAAAAAAGTCCATATCTTTCCAATCCTGAAAATAATAACCCTCACTTGATCATATCATCTTTACTAGCTATCATACTATATCTCTACTCCCTTTTATTAGTAAAATCCTTGAGAAAGTGTTTAATACTTGGTATTTCCACTTCTTCTCCTCTTACTCTTTTCTAAACCTTATTCAATCTGCCTTCAAACATTCAGTGGAAACTGCTGTTTCCAAAGTTAACAATGGTCTCTTAATCACCAAATCTAATTTTTTTCAGTTTTCTTCAAGTCTGACACTGAATTTATTATATTTCCTCCCAAACTCTCCCCTTTGCAAACTTCCCTATTACTATCCAGGATACCACTATCCTCTTAGGAATTCAGACTTGAAACTTAGGTATCATCCTTAATTCCTCACTATTTCCTCTTCCCTCCCTCCCCACCTCCAATCCAATCTGTTGCCAAGTCTTGTCAATTTTACCTTTATACTACTTCTTTTATATGCCTCCTTTTGTCCTTGGACACTGCCACCACACTGGTGCAGACCCTCATCACTTCATGCCTGGACTATTATAATAGGGTGCTGATTGGTTTTCTTGCCTCATATCTCTCCCTGCTCCAGTCTATCCTCCACTCAGCTATTAAATTTATCTTTCTAAAAGCACAGGTCTGACTATATGACCACTGCTTCTAGCCATCCTATAACACCCTATTCAATAAAGTCCAATGGCTCCCTCTTGCTTTCAGGATAAAATCTAAAACCCTCTGATATTCAAAACCTTTCATAGTCTGACTCCTTCTTACTTTTCTTTTCTATTATTCTTACACCTTAGTCCCCCCTCTCCCATCCATGTGCCCTGTGATTCAGTGATACTTGTCTCTTTACTGTTCCTCAAACAAGATGTACCATCTTCTGACTCCATGCATTTTCACTGGCTCTATCTCATGCTTGGAATTCTCTTCCCCTCCTCATTTCCACCTTCTGATTTCTCTGACTTTTTCCATCTCACCTAAAATCTAACTTTTTACAAGAAGACTTTCCTGATCTCCCTTAATGCTAAAGCTGCCAGTCAGGGTTATGTCCAATTTAGTCTGAATTTTCTTGTTTGTGTGTTGTCTACCCTGCCTCACATCAGACTTTCAGCTACTTGAGAGCATGGGCTATCTTCTTCTTTTTTTGTATCCCCATAGCTTAATATAGTGTCTGGCACACAGTAAGTGCTTAATAAATGCTTGTTGACTGAAGAACTATTTTTCATATCCTTTAAAGTCAATTTATTGTGGACTGACTTTTGTCTAATGGATTTTCCTGTTGTTTTGTTTCCTTTTATTTTGGTTGTGATATGTTCTATTGATCTCCACTTGTACCATATAAATCCTAATAACTAGTTTATTGAAACCTTTTCTTGCTCTGTGCCTGACTTGTTCATTTAGCTTGCATGTACTCAACATATATCATCTCATATATATGTATATATCTATATATGTATATTTGATAGATCTTTGTCTAAACAAATTATATTTGGTTTCAAGTTGGGTTATAATAATAGAATCATGTAATTTTAGAACTGGTCCTCCTATACAACTGCCTCCTACTTTCCATAGACCTAAGCATTCCTTCCCATCCCATATATGCTTCAGTGCTTTGATTAATCAGTGAATATCATTGATATGGATAGTTAATATTTTTTAAGGCAAGCCACATTATATTAATCAGCAGAAAATGATTTGAGATTTGTCATAAGTAACATATTAGTAGAGATAACTAAAAGTTTTCTTTTAATTGGATAGAAGTATTAGAACAAAAATGATGTCATTTGAAGAGTATTTATCATGATCACAGAAAGGCACATTTTGCCAACATTAGTTTCATGTTGATATGAGCTAAGTGCTTCCAAACTTTTAGCCCTCATTTCCCTCCCTTGTGTCTTTGTTAGGTGGAGTTAGAGAATTTGCTAAAGATAAGACAGAATAGGAATGTGACTCATTAATAGCTAACCAAGAGATTGGTCTGGAAAACATCTTCAAAATGGCATAAATAAACAATTTTGAAACCACATGGGAAACATAGGGAGTGGGGAGAGGCTAGCCAGGGCCAGAGCCATTTCTGTGGCTTCATTTCTATCAGTCTTGACACCCAAGCTGTCATGTTCTGATTTATTCTTGTGCATGTGTTTGCTATCATGTAAATCCATGTTTAGTATTAGAGAAAATAGCTTTTAAGATATATGTTTAAACTTCCATGATATGCCTTCTATATTTGATTCCATAGAAATAGTGTTGATATAGAGCAAGCATTAAAAAAAAAATTACGAGTCACCCCAAATTACACTAACAGGTCCTTTCCTCTGAAGTAACACAAATAAAATTAAATAAATGAGTTTTATATTGTTTATTGCGTTTTCTAGCATGAACATATGCATGCTGGGCAGTAGACATTGCAATTTGTTTTGACCTATGTGTTGCCACTGGACTCAGATGACTCTGGAAGACAGAGTGAGGCTGAAGACTTTGCACAGCCCTGCCTCACTTAAATTCAATTTACTTGCAAGTCAAGACATCACCCTCTTGATGTCATTACTCCTCTTTGAGATGCATGCTGGACAAATAAAAAAGAGGTTAATTTCTTTTTGTGGATAGTCTAGAGAATTTCCTAGGGGGAAAAAAACTTTTGAATGCTTTTGAACATATATAAAACATAAAACATACTTTCCTCATTTCTTCATTTTTTAAGCACATGCAAGAAAGCCTTAAACACACACACACACACACACACACACACACACACACACACACTTTTTTTTGTAGAGATCTACCTAAGGACTGATTCTTTGTCATAGAATTGGAAATGGGCAAAATATTATTCTAAGGTAACTTTTATTAACAATATTATAATAAATGCAAGAGGCTGTGTGTCACAGTGGAAAGAATGCTGGATTTGGTATCAAAGGACCTGAGTTCATTTCCTGGCTCTCGCCTATGTAACCTTGGACGTAATTTTTCAGGGCCTTAGTTCCTTATTTGTAAAAGATTGGGGTTGGGTTATGAGTGCTAATGTCCCTTTCTGCTCTAAATATATGATCCTATGAATTATTTAGAAGAGTATTCAAACCCTATTCAACAGGTAAGACCACTTCTTGATCAAATTATAACAAAGTTACACAAAGATGTGCCCTTCTGTAGTATAGGACAATGAAAATGTGAATATTTCTGAGAATAGAGTAACATGAGCACACAAGAAATATGTATGGCGGGGTTCACTTTTATTAAAGTCAAGGGATCCATACATCTTAGTGCACAATGTACTTGTTGTAGGGGAAAATGAAAATTGCCTTAATAGATCTATAAATTAACTATAATGGAATGAATGTAATGAAATACTATTGTACAATAAAAAACAATGAATAAGCAGATTTTAAAAAAAAACCTGGAAAGACTCCTATGAACTGATCCAAAGTGAAATGAGCAGAACCAGGAAAACATTGTATATCATATCAACAACATTGTGTGATGATCAACCATGAATGACTCAGCTTTTCTTAGCAACACAATTATCTAAGACAAGTACAAAGGGATCACAAAGGAAAATGCTATCCACATCCAGATAAAGAATTGATGAACTCAATGCAGATTGAAGCATATTTTTTTCACTTACTTCATTCTTTTTTGTGAGTTTTTTTTCCTTTTGATCTATTTCTTCCTTCACAATTGTGACTAATGTGGAAATATGTTTTACATGTATAACCTATATCAAATTACCTACCATTTTGGGAAGAGGGGAGAGAGGGAGGGAGAAAAAAATTAGAACTCAAAATCTTGTAAAAATGAATGCTAAAAATTGTCTTGACATGTAATTGGGAAAAAAATAAAATGCTATTTAAAAAAAACTGTAAGTGATCCTATATGAAATTTAAAACACAGGCCTATGTTTAAAAGATGCAGCAGAAAACTTCCTCACTCAAACAATCAATAAGCTCAGTTGTTTTTCCCTTGTACATCATGCAGAAGTATAAATTAGATTTTTGAAAGCATTTTGAGACTAAGCAGAGAATTCCCATAGTCAATGAATGGTAACTAAAGTCAACCAGCATTTTACTGGAAGGGCAAAGATTGCTTGCAGTCAAAGAGAATACAATCTAAACAGAAACTTAATACTCATAGTACTAAATCCCACATTTCACAGGGCCATGTTCCCTATATTGGTAAGAATATATATATATTTTTAAAAGTTATAGAGATTTTCCTATAAGGGAAATAAAACAAAGATATCCTATAAATCTCTCTCTACTAACTCTTATTACAATTTCAATGAATTCTTTGTATCAGGCTTCTAAAATTGGACAGTTAAAATTAACTTTTGTAATTTTTTTGACTCACAATTTGGAAAATAGACTGTGTGTTCTCTATTTCACCATTAATGTTATTATATAAATAATCTTAATATGTGACCATGATCACGTTCCTGCTGTACTCAAAAATCATCAATGGCTTCCCATGTCTCAACAAATAAGGGTTTAAACCCCTAACCTTGGCTTTCAAGACCTCAAACATTTGGTTGCAACTTACATACCTACACTTATGTCATATGACTCCCTTTCATATATTCCTGGTTCTATGCCAAATGGAATCCTCTCCAATTCCATGACCTTACCCAGTTCCCCCCTGTCTCCATGCCTTTGTTCATGTTTTATTCACATTTATCTCATGTTTGAAGTAGGCATATATAAAAGAGAAAGAGAAAATTAGAATAAGACTTACTTTCCCATTTTGCTATTGGTCCGAGGAACAAGTAATGCTTGGTAGAGAACAGAGATTGGTAGAAACAAGGCATGCATGTATTGGGCTTCTACAGAATAAAGTCATTTCTTTAAAAATAATGATGGCAGCAGTGGCTTCTGGTATTGTGACCAAGGAGTCAAAAGTGCTGCTAGAACTTTAGATGCACTTTAGGCTAGGCATATTGATGCCTGAGAAAGAGCTAAGATTCCAAAAGAAATACTACTCCTAGAGAGCTTCACCAGAGTTTTCAACTCTACCAGTGCTACACGGACTTCTCATTGTTCTTGAGAGTTTTGCTTTCTACTATTGGACATATCTTTGATATCATGCTTCAAGAAATTAAAGAAAATTTCCTTGGACTATTAGAATGACTAATTTGAAAACAGAATTTATAGCATAATGCCAGAAAGAAAACTTAAATTTAGTATATCAATAAATAAGATTCTCAAATACCTTCCAAATTCCAAATCAAAGAAAACATCACAAATTGCCAGGCAGGGACATAATGTACCAAGGAATCCATGAAAGGAAACATTATAATAGGGCGTGATAGAAAAGAAAACAAATCTGGCCACCATAACCATTAAAACATAAAAATTCATATAGAATTAAAATTAGTTGTCTCTCATATGTTATGCCTTAGGAGATCTTTAAAAAAAATGAATGACTATTATCATCTCAGACAAGCCAACAGTAAACATATACAGGTATAAAAGACATAAACAAGGAAACTACATTAGACTTTAAGGCATTGAAAATAATGAAATAATACTCAAATACAATGGACCTATGATCTCATCAATTCAGAAGTCCCCTCTAGGAACAGAGATCACGATCTATCCATATGATAAAAATATCAACAGCTTTCACAAGAATAAATACTAAAGGTCAATAATCATATGAAAAAATGTTCCAGTTCACTAATATTAAAAGTATAAATATAAATTAAATCATTCAGGTTTCAATTTAAACCTATTAGATTAACAAATACAATAAAGCAAAGGAAAATGGTAAATATTAAAAAGATTGTGGAATATCAGGCCCACTAAAGCACTGGTGTTGGCTGTGAGGCTGCATCTATGAATTTGCCCAGTAGTTCTAGAAAGCAATTTGGAATTGTACAAGACAATTTATTAAACTGAAAATAACCTTTAATTCAGTGACAATATAGACAGAGAAAATATCCCATATGCACAAAAATATTTATGCATTACTTTTTTTTGACAGCAAAAACCTGGAACAAAATAAGTGTGCATTGATTTGTGAACAGCTAAACAAATTTGGTGTATATTTGATATAAGGGAGTATTATAGAGCCATAAGAAATGATAAAAATTAAAAAATTTAGAGAAATTGTGAAGATTCACATGAACTGATGGATCTCAAAGTAAACAGAACCAAGAGAACAATTTGCACAATGACAACAAAGTAAAAGAAAACAAATTTGAAAGGTACCAGAACTCTGATCAAGGCAATGCCACATCATGACTTCAGAGGACTGAGGATAAAACATACTCTGCTCTTCTCAAAAAAGGAAGTAATGGACTATAAATGCTGGGGTTCTGTGTGGAAGAGAAGTCATTGGGAAAGATATAAAAGCATCAATAAACTTGTATTTAACTTTTTAAAGAGCTGAATACTTTTTTTAAAGGCAGTAGAATAATATAGGGAATACACTGACCAAGTAAGAATTTTTTAAGGGTATGTATAGATGATCAAAGTAAGGGCAAAAAATGGAGAAAAAAATAGAAAGCAGTGGCTTGGTCCTGAAAGGATAGTATCAAGAGCATTAAAACTAAGAAACTAAAGCTAGTGATAAATGCTATTGATAATATAGGAACCTTGTTACCATGGTACTTACATGACAACAAGAAACTTAAAAAAGAGATATGGTCACTGCTCAGGAGGAACGATATGAAGAGATCAAATAAATGAACAAGGCAAAGCATCTCAACTTATTTTCCTTTCATTTTCACTCCCAAGGAGAAAATCAGTCAAACTTGGAAGGATAGAAGAAAAAATGATTAGTAGGGAATTTAAGTCCAAGATAGTGAGATGATGAGAGTACAAATATGTCCTCAATGAGCTCAAGTCATCAGCTCTGGGTGAACTAACTCCCAGGATATAGAAAGAACTGGTGGGTGAGATAATAGAGCCATTGCCATCAGTAGTCTTTGAAAAATCATTGAGAATTTGAGAGATGTGACAGGGCTGTCGTTCAGTTGTTTTCAGTTGAATCCAAATCTTTGTGACCCCATTTGGGGTTTTCTTGGCAAAGTTACTGGAGTGGTTTTCCATTTCCTTCTCTAGCTCCTTTTACAGATGAGGAAACTGAAGCAAACAAATTTAAGTGACTTGCCCAGGGTCACATGGTACCTGAGACCAGATTTGAACTCACAAATATGAGTCTTCCTGACAACAGACCTCAGACTCTATCCGCTGCACTGCCTAGCTGCCTGATGACAGGACTAAAGACAGGCAAATATAAGAAAGAGCTGAGTAACCAGTAGGTCCATATTTGTAAGCATTTAGTACCAAAGGAATTATACCAATCTTTCTGTTTATCCTTGTCTAGATTATCCATGATTGGTGTATTTAAATAAACCAGGTATTTGCTTATCCTTGATTGGTGAATTTTCTTTCTTTCTTTCTTTCTTTTTTTGTGAGGCAATTGGGGTTAAGTGACTTGCCCAGGGTCCCACAGCTAATAAGTGTTGAGTGTTTGGTCTGAGGCCAGATTTGAACTCAGGTCCTCCTGACTCCAGGGCTGGTGCTCTATCCACTGCGCCACCTAGCTGCCCCCAGATTGGTGAATTTTCAAAGATCACTGACTCACTCTGTTTATTACTGAGTATAGTAATATTTGGGAATCCCTAATTTTTAGGAACCTCTTAGTTCATCATAGCATCCTGGAAGATCTAACCTAGTTAAACTTCAGCTATGCCAGTACATATTCCAGGATCAGGACAAAAAAGATCTGGGTGACTCTGTCCCAAATAGACTGGGTCATGTCCTTGCTGTAGCCTTTGTTTTTGTATCAGTAAATTGTAAGATAAATTCCTGAAAGTATGACCTATATCTCTCCTCCTCAAATTCCCAAAGGAATGATATCAAGCACTATTTATATATTTCTAAACCATAACAGGAACTTAAAGACCTTGGTGTCTTGCATAGTTCTATGTTTATGGTTTTGTGCTTAGATTTAGCCCATATTACTAATTTATTGCTTTTATCATTGCCAGAAATCACTCTTAAAAAAAAGTGGGTTCTTACTTAAGAATACCTCACCTCATATTATGTTTCTATGTATTATTTGCTCTTCTGCTGTATAAGCAAGGCACTCAGGAGCCCCTATATTTTTACATTGTAAATCAGTGACCCTTTGGTTCACTGCTAATGCTCTTGAATATCCATTATATCACCCACATGCTTTTTCCATTTCTAAATGCTTGGTAACTGTACCTATGTGAAGGAAATACCCTGGAAAACAGGAAATTATGTAAATGGCCTTGTGGCTGCAGTGCTTCAAACTATGAAGCATAATTGAAGAGACACTCAGTATGGCTAATGCTTTGATCAATTGCAAAGCATTTACAGAACTAGCTCTATTTCCTGATTTTCTTGTCAGAGAGAAACCCAGACTTCTTATGTAATCAAAGAACGTATATAGACATTTTCAGGTACATGGGCATTCCTGTACATACAAACAGTGCCTAATAGTTTAAAATCATTTAAATACCTGCTAGATATTCTGCCTTAGAAAGGGAGTGTGGTTAATTTTAAATGTCAGCAACACATTCTTTATTATATTTAAAACAAGGAAAATTTAAAACACTTTAACAAAAGAAAGTCATCTGCGATTTTCTTCAAGCATGCCTTCAGAAAACTAGTGACAAAAAAACAAGCAATCTTATAAGAAGTGTGAACATAAATAATAGAGTAATATTTGTAAATAATAGAGTAATGGCTCACATTTACATAGCATGCTAACTCTGGCAAAACACTTTCTTCCTAATGGTGCTGTGACATATGTAGAACTGGTTTCCTTATCCCCATTTTATAGATCAAGAAAGTGAAGATCTAACAAGTTAAGTAGCTTGTTGAAGGCCTCCCAGCTATTAAAGTGTCTGAGTTGTGATTCCATCCCAAAAGACAATAGAACTCATACATCCAAATGTCTGTTATACTTGGAAACATAGATCTGGAGGCAGAAGAGATCTCAGAGGCCATCCAACTTCATTTTGCAGTTGAAAAAATGGACCCAGAGAGATTATGTAACATGCATAAGGTGGTGAAAGTAGTGTCAGATGCGGGATTTGAACCCACAACCTCTGACTCCATAGCTAGTGTTCTTTCCATTGTATGATGCTGCAATTCAAGGCAGTCCAATAGGGAAGATGGACATTATGGCTCCACTACATCTTCAATTACAAAGTTTTGCTACTCAGTATGGTCAATAATCTCATTCATCTGCATTAGGGTTGCAGAGGACTTTTGGTAATTTCCAAAATTCAAATCCATCCTTAAAAGACAAAGATTCATAAGTATTGAAGATATTCAGAATTGGCTACCAGTTCTCAAGTGGAAAATTTCAAAATTCCCCCTACTCCTTTAAGTTTTAGGGAAAAAATATGTTAATTCTACAGATGGGAATGTTAGCCAGAGAGGGCAAGATAAGCAATTTCTAAGCCTAGTAGCTAGAAAAGAATAAGAAATCAATGACTTTTCTCCCCTCTTCCTCCTTCACCACTCTGCAATATTTTATATGGCTAACCAGTTACTCCTACTTAATTCCTCTCTCTTCTTTTGGCTTCTGTGATAATGTACTCTCATGGTTCTCCTCTGGCTCCTTCTTTCTCCCTATTGCTTCTGGCTCCTCATCCTAATTCCTCTCCTTAAATGATGGTATCCTTCAAGTGGCTTTCCTTGGTCCTCTCTTATTTCCTCCTTCCTGGACTATCTTCTTGCTTGCTATCTCTCCTCCCCAGTCTATCCGCCTCTACTGTGGCCCTTATAATCTTTTTGATGCTCTATCTGATCACCTTACACAAATACTCCAATTGCTTCTCACAGTCTGTGGAATAAGGTGTAAAGTCACTAACCTGGCTTCAAGGCAAGACCTTCTTTTTCAACTCTGTCAGTCTCCTACCAATCAATCAATAAAAATTTATTAAGTGCCTACTGTGTGCCAGACTACTATGTGCTAAGCTCTGAGGATACAAAAAGAGGCAAAAGATAGTCCCTGCCTTCAAGAAGCTACATCTACTAGGGGAGACAACATACTAATATATATGTACAAGGCAAGCTACGTACAGGAAAAATAATAAATAATTAAACAAATAATTAATTAAAAGAGAGAAAGCAGAGGGTTACTTCCTGTAAAAGTAAGATTTGAGTTGGGACTTAAAGGAAGCCAGGGAGTTCAGTAATCAGAGTGGAGGAGGTAGAACATTCCAGGCATGGGAGTCCACCAGAGAAAATACCTGTATGTAAGAGATGGAGGGCCTTATTTGTGGAAAAGCCAGAAGGCCTTCACCCATCAAGAGCACAGGTAGGAGGGAACTTTTACTAGGACAAGGACTTTTGTCCCACTAGTATCTAGTCCTTCCTGTGTCACTAGGCTTAGGAGAAGATTTCCTCAGAAAGTGACTTTGGAAACTTCTTTGTACTAGAACCAACTACTACTTTTGGTAAAAAAAAAAAAAAAAAAAAAAAAGAAACTCCCCCCAAAAAAACCCCCAAAAAACAACCTATCTATTTTGTTCAACTTCATTGAACTCTCTGAGGAAACAACAAAGTCTTGGGTTTTTGGAATCAGACTCATGCGAAGATCTCATCTGGACCAGTCTCAGATACCAGTCCCCTTTCTACTAAGCCCTAGGAGAATACAAGGACCTTAGATACAAAACCAGATTATAAGCTATGTATACACTCCACATTGGGGGAGCTAAGTGGTACAGTAGATAGAGTGCTGGGCCTAGAGTCAGGAAAATTCATCTTTCTGAGTTCAAATCTGACCTCAAAGACTTACTAAGTGTGTGATCCTGGGCAAGTCACTCAACACTGTTTGCCTTAGTTTCCTCATTTGTAAAATAAGCTGAAGGAGGAAATGGCTAACTACTTCTGTATCTTTACCAAGAAAACTTGAAATGGGGTCACAAAGAGTTGGACATAACTGAAACAACTGAACAACAACACACTCAACATTCTGGAAATATTTTAGGAATGCATCATCACTTATTATCTTGGTGTGAGGCAAAAAGAACTAGTCAGGCCTCTAGGGCCTTAATCACCAATATTTACTGACCCAAGTATCCAACCTGATCACCTTGCTGTTTCAACCTCTTTGTCCCTTGTTTTTGAGACAATACTACCTCGCTCTCGTGTCTGTTGTCACAAGATCTTGGAGGATGAACTCTCATTTAATTGGTATTTCCTCTATGTTATGGCTGACAACCCTCTCTCTTTCTTTGCTTTCTCCTCTCCATTTGCTGCATATATATATATATATATATATATATATATATATATATACCCTATTCCCTTAAACACTGTAATTAATTATGTAATCTATTAAGGGGAACATTCTTTTTCCCTACAACCACTTTTCAATCCCCATCCACTTTAGTCCTAACATATCCATCCTCTTCTGCCCAACTATTCCATCATGCCCTCTGTAACACCTGTTCTCTTATAAACTTCCCTTCACATCTTTTCTTCTTGCACTCTTTCCATTTTCTTATACTCGAAGAAATCTGGTTCCTTTAGAAGACAATGGGTTTTCCTTCTCTCATGACTCCCAAACATACTGAGTCAAAAGGAACAGAAAAATGCCTTCCTTCTCATTCCCATTTTCAAGCTGTCCCTTTGCCACCATCACTAGGCAACTGCTTTAAGGTTCATTTTATGATGCATCTAAATTGCCAAGTCCATACACTTGTGGTAGTTACCTACTGACCGCCAGATCATTCTCCCTCTTTTCTCAAACAGATCACAGCCTTTCTCTCAAACTCTAAATCCTGTCCCCCTACTTGGGTATTTTAATACACATGTTAATGTCTCCTCAAAATTCCTCACTTCCTTGTTAATTAACTTTATCAACTCCTATGGACCATGTCTTCTTTCCACTTCAGCTACCCATAGGGATGGTCACAACTTAGGTTTCACAGTAAATATGCTACCTTTATTATCATGAACTCTGATTATGGCTGCCTAATATTCCATCTCTCCTAAAACACTCTTCTAAAAATTATTCTTCATCCTCACCATGACCTCTGATCCCTCTACTATTTCCTCTACTCACAGTCCATAATCACTTTTCTGGTCTCATTTTTAGTTTAATATTTTAACTTCACAGTCTTATGCCCTATGGTATCTTGTCCCCTTTTCCTATTTTCATTTACACTTTGCCTAGCACCAACCCATCCCCTCCTCAATATGACTTTTTTGTTCCTACTCACATTCTAGTAAATGCTTAAGAGGGAGATTACATAAACATACAGGCTTGGTTCATTACTAATTTATTTACCTAAACTAAGCAGGGCCCAATTTTCAAAGCAATCTTTCGATTCTTCTCTCATTTACTCACATCCTCCATAGTGGTTGTTCTAAATCTTTTCTTTGCACTTAGAGTCACCTCCTCCTGCCTTCCTTTCAATAATATATCTTGTCTCCTACTTTACTGAGACCATCCTTCCTGAGCACCCTCTCCTCCCTTATTTCACATCTCAAATCCCCTCTTTGTTGTTGGATGCTTTTTTTCTTTGCCAATGACAACAATACTATTTATTTTCTTTATTATATGTGTATCATTTATTCTCTTCATATCTCCACTAGGAGCAGACCCGTTCCATCAAACTCATGCTCTTTCTTTAATCTCTTGTTATCTGCTGACTCTTTTCCCTCCCTGTGCCTACAAACACTCTTCTTGTCCCTGAGGAAGTAATTTCACTCAAATTTGAAACTCCCATACTTGGGTCTAACTGTCTTAACTGGTGAGGAGTACAAATTCAAGTAGCTCACTCCACCTACATGGTCCCAGACCACTAAGTCAGACCATGATTCACATGTATCTGGGTATCCTCTTCAGACAAATTGACATATGCCCTGAAGCCACTTCTATCTTAGTGCAATCACTCTCTCTGCTAAACCTCCTGTTTTCTATCTTCCTATCTCTTCCTCTAGGCTCAGTAATCAAACTGATGATGCTATTGTTCCTGGAAAGGGCACATGGATGAACTCACCTTCCCAGTGCCTCCAGATGCTCTCTCTCTCTCTCTCTCTATCTCTCTCTGGCTTTCTAGATAGATAGATAGATAGATAGATAGATAGATAGATAGATAGATAG
>NW_020954559.1:30381420-30421075 GCF_900497805.2 Vombatus ursinus
TAGATAGATAGATAGATAGATAGATAGATAGATAGATAGATAGATAGATAGATAGATAGACAAATCAGAGAAAGAGTATATGTGTGCACATCTTATCTATCCTATCCTATCTATCTATCTATCTGGACCTTATTAAGATGTAAGCTCTTGAAGAGTGGAAATTTGTACTTTTCATTTATGTTCTCAGTACTTAGCAGAGTGCCCAGCACACACTAAGTAAACACTAAGTAAATGTTTTTTTTAATCATTTAGTAGATGCTTAATAAATTATTGCTAAATATGAATTTTAAGCACAAATGCCATTCTAAACTCTTTATCCTGAGCTTACACTCTAAAAAAATAATAATAAGTCAAATTCTTCAAGTAAGCTAGCAACTTTTTGGAGTTCTTTCCTTAATGTTATAAATGAAAGTCCTTTTTTTTCATCGACTTGTTTTCTTGGCATACTATCAGCATGTTTCTTTAGAACAATGAACATAATTACAATTTGGTATTGGACTTAAAAAGGAATGCACACGTGCATAGCCTCTAGCCTATGCTATAAAATGAACTCCATCTGCAAAACTTAGAAAAGTTTCTCTATTCTTAGATCAATCTTTGTTTTATCTTAGCTTATTCCCTTAAATAATTTTACATTTTCCTTATCTCAGAAAACCAAGAGATTACTTTATATTTGTAAGTAGTCTTTTTTTTAAGAATTTGTGTGTAGTCCAGTAGAAGTCTAGAAATGTATAATTAATCTTAATATATTCAGCTGATCTCATTTGAGACAATATGGGATGATATCCAAGGTGGAGAATGACAAATAGAAAGCACAAACATTGCCTTGCTTATATGTATTTGATCACATGTATACTCATATATATGTGTATGGAAAACTATCTTTCTATCTTTGTATGTGTCTGTGTATATATATATGTATATATATATATATATATATATATATATATATATATATATGTATGCATCCATGTATCTATCTAACATTCCACATTAGGGCCAGAAATAAGTTACAACATGTTTTAATTCCACATTAGGAATTTTAGGGTACTGATAATCAAGGAGAATTACTTTAATGATGGTTATCCCTAGTAACATAACTGTAACTGAACTTTAATTCATAAATCTTCAAGTGTTCTTCCATAGTGAGGAAACTAATTAGTTTTTAATGTATTAATTAATATAGTATTAGTATTAATATATAGTTAGTAACAATAGTATATTTTCTGCATTAATTTCCTTTTAAAAATGCACATCATAAGAGAACTAATTTTTCCAACCTGTTTTTTTCCCCTTCTAGAAAATTTTGGAATATATGTATGAGAGGGAAAAATTAAGACCAGTGTTGTCTTGGAGAGAACACATCAGAGCTTGCTCCTGTTCATGTGAACAAAAGCATGTCACATATTGCTTTTGTATTAAGTAGGTGCTTAACGATATGGGTTACAAGTCACCAATGACAATCTTTCTGGTGAGGCAGAAGACGACCAGACCTTACCATCTGCCCTACAACTTCAGACCAAGATCCACTGGGTCTTGCCATATGCCTTTCAGTTAAACCTTCCAGCACTTCAAGTATTGCCATTTACCAGCCTTACCAATTCCCTACTATTGCACCCTTAGGCCTTAAGGCCTTTCTGTCTGTTTTGCAGCTGTACCCTCCTACATGCTGTCTCCCAATTACAGTATGAGGTCCTTCAGAGCAGATACTATCTTGATTTTTTTTTGTATTCTCAGTAATTAGTACACAGTAAGTGCTGAATAAATGCTTTTTCAATCCATTCATAAATGACTGTTGAATTGCATCCAGACAATGCCATATTACATATGTATGTATTATTCATTTGTCCCTTGATTCTTCCCAGTCCTGTGCCTACTTTAGAATTTAAATTCCAGAGAGTTCCTGGGTCATATCTTGGTTTAGTTTCTGGATCCAAGTATCATAGCATCAGGAAAATAAGGGTTGCTAAATAAAAGCTTGAAGACAATAAAGAACTTAATGATAAAGGAAAGTGAACAAATATTAACTTACTATAGTGTCTTCAAATTATTTATGACAAGAGGAATGAAAAACATCAGAATTAAGGGAATAAAATAATATTCATAAGAGGGATGGAAATTCTTGTGTCTGGCCACAAAGGGGTAAATTCTCTAAAAAAGACTCATCTGGCTTTTGGTAGCGTGATTCTCATTGATTTTTAATGAGAGTCACATGGAAAGGGTTCACTCTTGATACTTAAAAAAATCACAGGCAAGAATCACATTTATTCCAAGTTTTATTGGAAGGGACAGAATTTTATTTTTCAAAAGAACCTACTGCATAGTAAAAAAAAAACACAATGTGAACACTAATTATCATGTTTGTTAGTAGATGGGAACTTTATTTCATTACAGTGGAAACTAAGAATAGAAAATATCAAAAATGATCTCATTTTTTAAACCTTGTGTCTGATTTCTAATATCCAGTTTTTTTGTAAGAATTCTGAATTCTTCTAATTTCAGAAATATTTGTACTTCCTTCTTCACAGATGTCCTCATTCTTCATCTTGGCCTCACTCAGAGGCAGTAGCTTTTATATTAGTCACTACTAACTGTCTAACGTGAGAAAATGCATTTAAAAATTATCCATGTAAAGAATTCATTGCACAATTAGGAATCTAGTCATATTTAACTAAAACTTCTGGACTTCACCAGTTCACATGCATAAGATGGCCAAAATTGAATACACTAGTTATTTACTAATAGAAATGAGTGTTGTAAATGAGTGGCTATATGTGTAAGGACTATAATTCATGTCCTCCTCCCTCAGCCCAATGTTAAGTTCTTATAAATGGCTTTAAATAAAGGATAAAGTGTTAAAAATTTGTGGTATAGATTGGTCAAAATTCTGTTGGGTGGATTTGGAAGGAGGGATGCAGAATTTTAGCAGAGACTTAAGAAAACTATGAGAAGAAAAACAGAAAGGAAATAAGGATTAAACATCCACAAGTAGTTTAATCAAATATGCAAACTTTTTAGAAAGATACCAAGCAAAGTCAAGCACAATTAGGAAATGAATCATAATTTGTATTTCATTTGCATTTATAAGCCCCAGGGTTAATATTAACCTTTTTATGAAAAGCATTCTAGTACTTCTAAGATTTCCTAGTTTTAGAAGATTTGAAAATTATGACAATGAAAATATCAGCATTCTTTAAAAGTAAAAATAACGGTACCTCCAACTTGATGTAAACAGAGTTGAAAATCTCAGTTTCTGATACTAAAGGTCATCATTTGCAACAATTTGGGTAAATTTGAAGTGTGATCATTACTGTAAACTGTGCACTGGTCTGTTGAGAACAGAGGTTCTTAACCTATTTTGGTACCGTGGACCTCTTTGGTTGTGTTGCAGTCTACGGACTCCTTCAAAACTGGAAGGATCATAGAAGTAGATGTGGAAAAGACTTTAAAAGATCATCAAGTCCAATACTCTCATTTTATGGGAAACTGAGACACAGAGCAGTTAAATGATTCACTCGAGGTTAAACAGGAAGTAAGTTTCAGAGCCAGGATTAGAATGAATGAACCAAGGTCCGTGGAACCCAAAGACTGACTCTTCTTTTTCCATTGCACTACAATTGAAGCAAGCAGAAAATTCCAAAAGACCCTAAATCCATTGGCAGGAAAAAAAAAAACAGGTATGGCAAAATGAAGTCTATACTTTCAGCACAGTAATGGTTAAGTCCTACATAATAATTTGGAATGACCATTAAGCTAATGCTTATCAATCAAATGAATAGCCCAGTTCAGGTCTGATAATAGGAGAGGTGCTGACTGCATAACAAGATTGCACGTTTAAAGCCTCTTCAGAACTTAAAATTCCAATAGCTTTGTCTTTCAAAGTCACCAACAAAGAAAGCTACAAAATTTATTTCAGTGATATTGTAATTGCTAAAGTAACTTGTACAAGTGTCTCATCATCTGAAATGAGCTATAAGCTATAAACCACACAAGAAAATCAAGTTCATAACTCTCCTGCCACAACTCACTTTTAAATCTAAATGCTTCACCTGACTTGATTATTTATGTTGGTTTCCAGACTTAATACTGAATGACCTTTGATTCTTTCAAAAAATCAAGTCTATTCTCAAAGAAAAAAGATTTGCCAACATTAAGGGTATTTAAAAGAATGTGTCAGTGACTCTGGAGTGACAAGGAATTTGTAGGGAATATCTGTAAAGAGGAGTTTCAAAATTTTTGAATAGTTCCACAGTTTCCCAAGGTAACTATCTTAAGTGACATTTTGATGTATGTTATAATACTGTGGGACATCTTCATGAGTTTAAATCTGGGCTCAGACACTTATTAGCTCTGTGACCTTGGGCAAATCATTTTACCCTGTCTGCCTCAGTTTCTTATCTGTAAAATGAATTGGAGAAGGAAGTGGCAAAGCACTCTAGTATCTTTGACAAGAAAACCCCAAATAGGGTCATGAAGAGTTGGACATGACTAAAAAATAGACTGAACAATAACAATAGTATCTTGGTTTAAGAATTAGCTATATATTGTGAATTTTACCCACCACTATGTAGGTGACCCAAAGAACAATGTAAAGGCACATACTGGGGAAAAGTAAAGTGTATAATATTCCTAAGAATAACTTGCACACAGAATATTGGAAAAGACATAATCAAATATTTTTATGCATATTAAAGAAGATAGCCTAGTTCATAAAAATCATAAAATTTTTGTGTTGGAAAGGCTAGGCAGTCATCTAGCTGCCCAACTCATTCATAAAAGGAATCTCTCATAACATATGTGATCATTCAGCCTCTACTTGAGTGTGGAGTAACCCACCACCTCTTAAAGAAGGCTGTTCTACTTTTGGACAGACTTATTTGTATTTTTTTTCTGACCCAAAAGCTAAATTGGCTTGTTGAAATTTCTGCCCACTGAATGTGGTTCTGTTCTCTGGATAAGCACAAACCCTTGGTTTACTGCTAGATACCTCCTGCCATGTTGACTTTAGACCATCAACAACTGCTGATATATATTATAATTTATCTAAAGCTTTGCTAAAATCTAGGTAAATGATATCCTCAGCATTACCCTTATGTACCCATCTAATGACAATGTGAAAAAAGAAAATGAGGTTATTCTGGAATGATGTATTCTTGATGAATTCTTGATGATTTTTGTCATGACCACTTTCTACCTAGGTATTTGCCAAACATCTCTTTATTGATCTGTTCTAGAATACCATATTCTCTTGCGTATTCCTTTCAAAACATTGATCATTGAGTTAGCCTTCTATCAATTTCCATGTTTAATTGGTTTGAAATTGACTTTACTTATTGGAAAGAAACATCCATTTGGAGCTTGGAAAAAAAAAATAGGCCCGTCTGAATGGAAATCAATGGGAGGACCTCTATAACATTACGCTCAAACATTTTAATACCAAAAGAAGCCAGAACTAGGATCTGGAAAAATTGGTCACCCAACCAAACTTAACTAGAAGTGGAAAATATACCTACTTATGTTTGATTTCAAGGGTATTGGAAACGCCCTACTATCTATAGAGATGTTTCTATTACCCCCTTCGTTGTTTTACTTAAAAGTTTTGTTAGCCTGTTGAAACATAAACACAGCTTAAAAGGGTAACATTTAAACTGTTTCATTTACCATTTAGTTTAATGTGAATGAAATCCAGAATCTTTCCTGAGAGTCATTTTTGATAGAAGAAGATGTAATGGAAAAGAGAAAATAAGTATGGAAATTGCCTGAGGGCCAATGCTAGAGAGAATAGGTGAAGGCACAGAATTAGGTGCTTTGAAGTCAATTTTTTCTTACTTCAGGATTCTTCATTTGGTCTGTGGGTGGAAGAAGTGGGGGATCATGGGAATGGACTTACCAACAGGCCTGGAAGTTGATATCAAATAAATTGATTCCTGATTCCCCTGGAAGTGTCATTCAGAAATACTTAGAGTAGAAAATATAGAAGAGTTTTCCTAACGGAAATCAAAGGATGTAGCTCTGGAAAATCATGAAGCTGACAACATAAACCCATAGATTTTGACAACTAGGCCGATACAGTTGATGACAAGTATTGACCTGGGTCCCAAGTTATAGAAGCACAATTCTATACCCAATACTAAGTATCCCAAGGGTTACCTCTGATCTTGGTTTTAGTGAAGACCTGTTACTATTTTTTGTACATGGCCCCTTCTCTTCTTTGACACTGCCACCACCCTGGAGCAGGCTCTTTGGCCTCCCTGAATCAAGTCTCTACCCATTCCAGTTCATTCTTCACTTAGCTGTAAAGTGATTTCCTAAAGCCCATTTCTGACTATGTCACATCCCACCCCTACACCTTAATTCAATAAACTCCCATTGCTTCCTATTACCTCTAGAATCAAATCTAAAATCCTCTGTTTGGCTTTTAAAGCTATTCATACCTTGGCCCTTCCTACCTTTACAAGTCTTCTTACAGTTGACTTCCTTCCACATACTCTGTGATACTATTAACATTGGCCTTCTTGAGATTCCTCACACAAGACACTTCATCTCCCAACTCTATACATCTTCACTGGCTGTGCCCTCTAGAACTCTCCCCCTCCTCATGTCTATGCTTTTGTTTTCCTTGAATTCTTCAAGTCCCGGTTTACATGCTACCATGTGCAAGAAGCCTTTCCTGAGTATCTTCATGTTAGTGCCTTCCCTCTGAGATTATCTCCAAATTACCATGCATATATCTTAATTGTACTTAGTTGTTTGTGTTGTTTCCCCATTAGATCATGAGCTCCTGTGGGCAGGGACTATTCATGCCTTTCTTTGTATTCCAAGCACTCAGTAGAACACCTGGTGCATAAAATGTGTTTAATAAATTGTTGTTGACTTGATATAAAAACATGTGTAAAAAATATCTTCTCAAAGGCTAGCCATGTTCCTCTTTATAATAGTAAAAACACAAATGTCAGGACATGTCAATGCCTTAAAGCAATATATAAATGCCAGCTATAATTAAAAATATAACATGGTTAAACATGGTTGAATCCTTTGTCCTGAAATATTATGGCCAAGAATGAAACTGATTATAATTGGCACAACAGAGTTGACTAAAAAAAAATTAATTAATTAAAAAAAAAATCTAGGAAAAAGAATATAAGAACCTGCCCTTGGTAAGCCCTTGACTAATGACTTAGTCAATTACCTTAGTAAAATGAAATAAAATGTTAATGGAAAGAGTTCAGGAATGGGAACTTAGGATGCCCATATCCTAGTCCTGACTTTGCTAGTAGTTCATTGGGTGATCAGTTAGAATAAAAATTTGGTAAACTTTCTGGGTTTCAGTTTCCTCATCTATAAAATGAAAAGTCTTTTCAGTGCTAACATTCATTATTCTGTGGTTCATAACTATACAAAGACAAACACATGAGAAACAGTCAGTGAATAGTTTGAATTCCAGACAAAAAACAAACAAACAAGGCCATTTGTATGTGTTTATCATATAAGTGGGGATACCATTAATGTGGTCTTGTTCTCATTGTGCTAAGCTGCATTAATACCAAATTGTTAGTTCCATGGAGTCATGGCCCTTTGGAGACTCTGACAGTAACCCTATGGAAATTAACAAATTCAATCAGGTTCATTTGTTGCTGCTCACCTTTATAGAGACTTTTAGGTGGGGCCCCTTTAAGCACATGGAGGGAAAAATATTGTCATATTTGCAAAATATATGTAAAAACCTAACTGCATGGGAGACAATTTATATTCTTAGTAATATAAAAGATTTTTTAAAAAAATTCCACTTAAAAGGCTCTATTTTTTTAAGTTTTTATCAGCTTTCTAGTTAAAAACTAGGTAGTGAATTTCAATTTTCCTTTTACAGGTGAATTATTAATTAGATAATTGTAATTCAGTTAATAAATAAACCAGTATGTTCTGTTCTATTTTTTCTCAGAATCATTTTTCTTCCTTCTCACTCCTTCAAACATTAATATTAGATTTTACCAGCTTCATTTTATACATAGTGCAATAATAACCAGTGTCCACCAGGTGTCTCCCATTCTCCATGAGAAGACATAAAATAGGCATGTCAAGGTAAGTAACAACAGCCGCCCACAGTATTTTCCCAAGAGAAAGAAAGATAACCTTATTCTTGTCACAGCTGAAAGACTGAACACAGCATTTACATATAATTTCAAAAACGTGCTTTATCTCCATTGTCAGCAACCCCCAAAGGGCCACCTTTTCCTTTTTTTTTCTTTTTTCAAATTCTTTTGATTCTAATAATTGCCTATGAAAAATGCAGTAGCCAATCATTCTCAGTCTTCATTCTGAATCATACAACCCAAGAGTTTCATGGTGCTTGCTACTAAAAGACCTAAAGGGTATGGAATAGACACCAGTAATTTTGCTTCCTTAATTTTTGTTCATTATTGTAAAAAAACAACAACAACAACAACAACAACATGGGTTTCTTGCAGGGACTCTGGGGGGGCTGGGGGAGGGGAAACACATGGTTATCACAGAGGAGGATTGAGATCATAGAATCAGAATTCTAGTTCAACTTCTTTATTTTGCAGATGAGGAGCATAAGTTTCTAAAATAACATGTCTGCCCTGTGAATTAGGATCTACCCTCAAGACCTTTAGCTTACTAATACTTGATGCTTAAATGACACATTCAAGCCTTGTAGCATTTCAGAAACACTCTCTAATTAATTTTTAAAATGCCCCTCCAGTGTTATTTCATTAACAGAGAAACAAAAACCAAGATTGAATAAAGTTCTTAGCTGCAGCAGAATCAAGATTAAGCATTTGATAAGAATGTCACTCTTCTTCCAGGCTTGTGCCTGGACCATTGTGATCATAGGAGCCTCCATTGATTAGACATACTCCAGATATTTTGGTGCATAACCAATGCTAGATTCTTCAGGATTATAGGGGGACAGGTTGTGATAACAGTAATAAAAATTATGGACAAATTGAAAACATTAAAAGTAGGTAATTGGTATGCAAATTATACCCCATATGCAAATCAGGTACAAACTAATTAAAAGCATTACCTCTACCAAACATTTGCAGCTCACTCTTAATTATTTGGGGACAGCTTGTTTTGAGCCTGCCACTACCCTAAGGAACAGCATTAAAGTTTTAGGGGATGTTCAGAAGTCTCAGTATTGATGTACTACTAACTAAAGGAGAGAGGAAAAAGAATTGGAAGCTCTCTCTCATGACACATGGTCAGAATGGGTAGAACAGTACTTTGGGGACCATATCTCTTGGCTTCTAACTTAAAAACACCAATCTGTTATGAGCACCCTCTTGTACCATCTAGCAACAGAATCATATGCAGTTTGGTGCTTCTTGAATTCATTTGGACATTTGAGGAATCTTTGGTGGAAGCCTTTGGTTATACTGGAGAGTTGGGAGTTAGATTCTACTTTCCTGAACAGATGTCCAGATCTATTTTATCAGTTCTGAGTAAATCCAGATCCAGAAGGAAGATGGGGCAATAAGAGCAGGCTGGTAATGTCAATTGTGAGAAGACCATGAGGAGAAAAGCCAGTGACAGGAATACTCTCTGTGATGGATACCAGCTGTGTTGGAGACCAATGAATCAGTTTAAAAGGTTCAAATCTTATTCCAGCTCCATTCATCATCTGATAATCACCTATCATGTGTGACATGTGAGGCAATTAGGTGGCACCATAGTACACAGAGTGCTGGACCTGGAGTCAGGAAGATGTGAGTTCAAATTTGACCTCAGATACTTACTAGCTGTAAGTGCAGGGCAAGTCATTTAATTTCTTTCTGCCTCAGGTTCCTCAACTGTAAGATAAAGATAATAATTGCATCTACATTCTAGAAGTGTTGCAAGGACAAAATGAGATATTTGTAAAATGTCTGCAAACTATAAAGCCCAATCTAAATGCTAGCCATTAGTATTATCATTATTATTATGTTTTGAGTTTTGCTTTTCTGCTTAAATTTCTATTTCCCAGGAATTAGCTTTTCTTGGTTCCTACCTTTCCCACAGGGCACAGGGCAATTTTCCTCTAGATCACACTCCACCCCCCCCATCCCCCTTTTTTTTTTCAGATGCCCTGTATGTAGTCAGTTTAGGCAGGATTTCATCTTGAAACAGTGATAAAGCCCTCAGTCTCTGTTGTAATTCTCCATCCTGAGGGAACTAGTTTTAATGGAAAAAGCAAAAACAAAAACAAAATAAAACAAAACAAAAATCCAACTCTCAGTACTTTTCCACTTAGCCACAAAAGGATACAAAAACCTTGAGGAAGAACCTTTGAGTGATTCAATGCTTAGAGATATTAACTGTCACCATGCATCCATGGTGGCATATTGGCCAGGACTGACATGAGCCCAGTAATTAGGAATCTGAAGCCCAAGGTTGGCTTGGGGTGCTGCTCTCAGCTCTGCAAATGAACTGCATTCATTGTTAATGGACATATTAGATACTTGTTTCTGTTCATCCACAAGGATTAACCTTCTTTTACTCTATAAAGGAAAGTCTTTTGTACTGTAACTATGTGCATCATAGTATAATAATGGTGATGATGAGAGGAATTATTGTTTTTCTATTATATTAAGAACCTATTATTAAATCAGGATTAGGGTTTTTCCTGTCTATTTCTTCATTCAGGGAACAGTCCCTATAGATAGGTTAGTCAGTATCTGAAGGACATTGCTGATAGATGAGATTGTTCAAATCCTCCAGGTACATGCTCTATGATCTTGAATTCGTCTTCATGAATTCAACTACCCAACTACAAGACCTTACAAAACAAAATTGTACACCAATCAGGGTTGATTTTTTCACCCATAAGGGGCACCTTCTGTCCCAAAGGTTTTTAAGCATTCAGTCATCTCTATGATTTTGTCTTTGGTTATTGAAACCACTGTTTCAGCTACCCTAATTAATAACCATTAATTACCCAGAAATTCTGTCTCTTGGTCTTTTCATTCATCTCAATGATGATGATAATGATGGCTAGCATTTATATAGTATTTTAAGTTTTACAAAGCACTTTACACATATGTCCCTTTAATCTCACAACAACCTTTTGAGGTACATGCTGCTATTATCTCCATTTTATAGATCAATAAATTGAGGCAGAAGATAAATTAATTGCTTAGGGCACAAAGCTGGTAAGCATCTGAGGCAGGATTTAAACTGAGGTCTTCCTAATTCCAGGTCCGACCTCTATTCACTGAGTCATCTAGTTGCCTGAACACTGGATTATTTGGAATATGATTTGATTTGTCTGTTAAGGTTAATATGCCACCCAAAACCTAGTCACCTAATCCCCTTAACCCTCATACTCATGGCATTCTCATCATCAAGCCTGGATTCGGGAGTCCCTAGGGCTGCTACAACCTGTAAGCATGTAGAGACTATGAAATTATTCTCCTATTGTGAGCCTTAAGTTACCTAAACCTCAGGCTACCTCTCTCTGTGTATATTCATTTTAGGTTTTCTTGGCAAAGATACTGGAGTGGTTTCCCATTTCCTTTCTCAGATCATTTTATAGATGAGGAAACTGAGGCAAACAGAGTCAAGTGACTATCCAAGGATCACCACAGCTAGCAAGTGTCTGAGGCCAGATTTGAACTCAGAAAGAAGAGTGTTCTTGTCTCCAGGCCCTGTGCTCCATCTACTAAGTCAAATGTTCACCCAGATATACGTTATTAATCACTCTGGTCAGAGTAGCTCTTCCTAAGCACATAGGAATTTGATTTAAAAATATGTAAGTCTGTGAGATAACTAGTGTTCATGCAGAATTTGCCTAAGAAATGGTTTTTATTTTGGCAATTTGCTTCTATTTGTTAGTGACCATTCTCTAAATTACTATTGCTGCATGAAGGTCAGATAGTCAGAGGCTGCTTCTTGGAACTATTAGCTCTGGAATCTAAGAACCCAATTTTAAATCCCTGCCCTGACATTACTTAAGGTACCCCAGGCAAGTTGCTTCACCTTCCTAGGCCTAGTGTCCTCATTTATAAATTGAGGGGATTAGACTAGGTGATCTTGGGAATCCCTTCCACATCTGACTCTATGCTATGAAACATGCACACAAGATTCAGGGGCAACTAGGTGGCACAGTGGTTAGAATGCTGGGCCTGGAGTCAGGAAGACTCATCTTCATAAATTCAAATCTGGCCTCAAACACTTGCTAGCTGTGTGACCCTGGGAAAATAAGTTTAACCCTGTTTACCTCAGTTTCTTCATCTGTAAAATGAGCTAGAGAAAAAAAAAATGGCAAAGCATTCCAGTATCTCTACCAAGAAAATCACAAATGGAGTCATGAAGAGTTAGACAGAAGTGAAATGACTGAACAACAATACACAAGATTTACTGGCCTCCCTTTCAGCCCCATGACAAATGACTCAGTATTATGCTATTACAGCAGCAATTTCCCAAAGGGATCTTTCCACATTAATATCTGTAGTAATGACTATTTGGGGACTCAAAATTGCAGCAAGAATTTTGAGATGGATGTGGTGCTGGAATGATTTTGAATATTTTGAAGAAATTTCTTATAGTGGTGGGATTTATGGGCTTTAGCGCTCTACTTGCTGTTGTTATTCAGTCCTGTCTGACTCTTTGTGACACCATTTGGGGTTTTCCTAGCAAAGATACTGGAAGAGTTTGCCATTTCCTTCTCAAACTCACTTTACAGATGAGGAAACTGAGGCAAACTGAATTAAGTGACTTGTCCAGGGTCATACTGGTAGTAACTCTCTGAAGCCATATATGAACTCAGGAAGATGCTATTTCCTCAGGCCTAGCACTGAGCCACCTAACTGCTCCAAGTTTCTACTGCTTTCTAGCTATACTCTCCTGGTCAAGTCACTTAAACTCTGTGATTGTAGTTCCCTCATATGTAAAAGTGGGATAATAATACTTTATGTATATCCACCTAACAGTGTAGTTGTGACAAAAGTACTTTGTAAACTTTAAAGTGCTACTGTGCTATTTAAATGTGGACTATCAGTAGAAGGTATATTCTTTATTTAGGTCAAAACATCCCCCCCTCCTTCCATTATGACCATAGAGGTGCCAGGGAAAGGGCTATTACTCCTGGTAGCCAACCATATGAAAAAAAATCCTTAGTAATTTTAAACTAGATTTTTAAAAATAGTCAAAACTTTTTTTTCCCCTGACATTTGTTGTTTACTCATTTTCAGTTGTGTCTGACCCTTTTGGAGTTTTCTTTGGTAAAGACACTGCAGTGGTTTGCCATTTTCTTCTCTAAGTTATTTTACAGATGAAGAAACTAAGGCAAACAGGGATAAGTGACTTGCCCAGGGTCACACAGCTAGTAAGTGTCTGACTTCAGATTTGAACTCAGGAAGATGAGTCTTCCTGACTCTAGGCCCAACACTCTATCCAATGCATAACCTAGCTGCTCCTTTTCTGACATTATTTCATAGAAACGGAAGAACAGAAAATGTTAGCCATAAATATTTGAATTATTACTGCTATATACTAATTCTTCTGTATATTATTTACATATTTTATTAAATTAGCTTCATTTACCAGAAGAAAAAGGAGAATTTTTAAAAATTCATCTTCCTTGTGAAAAGCTTTCTCTTTATAATGACTTGACCTTGCAATAACACTCAGGGTTCAGACTATACTTCCAAAGGGCTGTTGGGTAGCCAGAATTTTCTTTAATAAGGACAGGATTCCAATTCCTCCTTAGCTCTATTCCTTGCTGAAATGGAATCACTAGAAAACAACAAAAATAATAAGCTGTATTGCACAGAAATTAAAGCCAATTAAAGGAATAGCAGTAGACTCGCTATGCTAATCAGATTTCATTTTAAACATTGTACAACTCCCCAGGGTCTAATGACACCCTCCAAGAATGATGATGATGATGATGATGATGATGATGATGATGATAACAATAATGTCTAGAGAGGCAAAGAACTACAGTTAAAAAGAAGATATCAAGCCAGAAACAAACCATAAAATAGAGTTGCTGAATGAAATTCCCAATACACAAAACTTTGTGGATGATGGGTAAGGGATACATGGACTTAGAAGGTAAAAATACTTGAAACTTAGGCACAGACCAAATGTGTGTCTGGTACATTATGATTCAGATCCTGAGTAATAAAACAAAAGAAAAACGACTTTTTTTTTCTTGTTTAAAAATATTTCAAGTAAAAGAAAAAAAATAAAGAATCTAGGCCTCAATACAACAGAGCAAGTCAGTTATAGAATCAAGATTCACTCTCCCATTTCTGATAATTTTAAACAAGAATTCAGTATGTTACACTGAATATCCTCAAAATGGCTATCTTTTGAGCTAATCTAACCCCAAAGCCCACTTGTCTGGATGGTCAAGTTGCTTAAGCTCAGTAGGTTTGGCTGCTATGATTGAAATATAATTTCAGGCTACACTTGACGGGTTGTTGCTTAGTAATTAGGCCCAAAGAGATGATAGAAAATGAGAGTTAATATTATCATATTAAGAAAGGTTTTTTTTTTTTAAGGTCAATTTTTTTTGCATAAACATGGACCTCCTTGGCAATCTAGTGAAACCCATGGATTCCTCAAAATGTTTTCAAATGGGGAGGTATCCTAGGTTTTTTGTATAACCTAAGCTTGTCCAGGCATCCCCAGATCACCTAAGGTAGAAATGCCCTGAGGAGCCTTTGGAGCATGTCTGGATTGCTAACATGGAAACTTCTGTGTCCCCTACCCAGTGAATGGATGTAAGCTGCTTTAATTGGCTATGTAACCTAAACAGGCTGCATTATTATAACTGGGGAGACTGAGGTCTACGGCTGTTTCTACCACAAATTTGCAGCTCCCACTCTTCTTTATGTTTGGGGAATGTGAGCAGTGGGTGTTAGAGCCCCCACTGGCAGAAAAGTTAACTACCCTTAACGCCTTTCAGGGTAGGGGAAAACGTTGGAGGTGGGGCAAAATCTAACCTATCTGACCTTCTAGGCAATGAGGGCCATGGTAGTCAGTGTTAACGCATAAAATAAAATGTATAGTATTACAAAGGAAAGTAATTCTATTGAAATGTAGCTATCAAATATATAGTTTAAAAATCAATTTCAGAAACCACAGGTTAAGAGTTGTTTCCAGCCTGACCACTGGGATCAATGTCCAGAGGAAGAATTTCATCTGTTCATAATATCAAATTAATTCTCTTCACCATCCTATGGCCAAATCAGTCCAAAGGTATAGTCAACTGAAAGTACAAATGTGGAGCCTCTAAGTAGGGGCATGTGTGGGGAGGGGGAGTGAGGAGTAGAAGCCAAGTCAGCTAACAGCTCATGCTAACACTCTTAATGGGAATTTTTGTTTCAGAGTGTCTTGTGAAAACTTTCTGATTAAATGAAAACAGTCATAATGGCTCTCTGGCTCCCTGTCTACCAACCTTCTCAATAACTTAGTTTGACCCCTTGGCACACAAAGGTTCAGCCCCAATTCAGGCTCAGAGGTCCACCTAGCACCATGGCAGGGGAAATATAGGGATCCTTAGACCTAGGCAGTTGAGCATTATTGCCCTTGCTCCTTGCTTTTCCTAGACTTTTGACTTATTCATCATACTTAAGGCCACTACTTGACAAATCTCTCCATTCATTGTATGAATCTCTCCCTAGGATCTCTACTGGGGTTCTTCTACCTTTTCCAAGTCCCCATGGCTTGGGTCCTCAATACCTGCTTTCTTAGCTTCTTTATACCTGCCTGGAACTCCTTCTATTCTATGGACTCCTATCAGAATGTCCTAATATCACGGTCATACAGCTTTATTAAGGGCATTGGGGTGGCACAGTGGATAGAGTGTGGGCCTGGAGTCAGAAAGATTCATTTTTGTGAGTTCAAATCTGGTGGCAGGCACTTGCTTGTTTATGATTCTGGGCAGGTCACTTAACTCTGTTTGCCTCAGCTCCTCATCTGCAAAATGAGCTGGAGAAGGAAATGGCAAACCACTCCAGTATCTTTGTTAAGAAAACCCCAAATGGGGTCATGAGGAGTTGGACACAAAAGACTGAACAAATTTGGAAGTACAAAACTCTTATGGTTGTTGCCCCCATGGGAGGCAGCTAGGCAGCTTAGTGAATGGAGCACCTGGGGGAAGACTCAAATTAAAATCTGACCTCAGACACTCACTTGCTGTGTGACCCTGGGCAAGTCACTTAACCCTGTTTAACTCAGTTTCCTCACCTATAAAATGAAGAAATGGTAAATCACTCCAGTATCTCTGCTAAGAAACCCCAAATGGAGTCAAAAGAGTTGCACACAACTGAACAACAACACCACACTATTACACACTGAAATATCTATCAATGCTGGCAACCCAACTATTCAAATTTCTTATCATTGGTGGCTTCTGGAAGTCTGTCTTAATTTCCTGCCTGGCATGTCTGTCTAGTCTCTGACTCAAAGTAATGTCTCACCCAGTTGATTCTAACACCAAAGGCTGGTCCCAACAATGGTTGATGTGGTAACATGTGGCATAATAGAGGTCTCATCTGGGAGTCAGGAAGACCTGGGGTTTCCATTCTACTTCTGATAGTTATTTGCTGTATGACTATGAGCAAGTCTTCATTGTTCCAAAGCAATTCTTTAAAACTGCAAATTTCAGAAGTATTGCCAATCTGCACCAGTGGAAGGAATTTCCATCCTGGAAATTCACTACACATGATGAAATTAAAAATCAGGATGAAAATGTATACATATATTACTTGTTCCAGAGTGGAAGCCAATGCCATCTAGCAATGTCAATGGAGGATGGGAGGATCATATATAATGGAATGTATAGATCATTGAGTGTAAACCCCTCATTTTATAAGTGAGGAAACCAAAGCCAGAGTTGCATGGCTATCAAGGTTAGAAGCAAGATTTAAATCCAGGTCTTCCTGACTCCGTGTTAAGAGGTTTAGTCATTATGTTTACAAGAGAAAGCTGTACATAAACAAGTCTGAATATAAGACATCTTGAGTCCTAATTTTTGTCCTTGGCCTATCTTGGAGGAAAAGCAGTGCTCTCTCTCTCTCTCTCTTTCTCTCTCTCTCTCTCTCGGTCTTCCCCTTAAAATTTGTTTTGTGGATCAATTTAATAATCTTATAAATAGCCATGAAAATGAATGCTAATTGTTCCATTGACCCTTTGGAGCCAGTTTCTGGGAGAAGTAATATTATTAATGGAAAAATTAAGATGGGATTGTCTATATATTTTATCATTATATAGGCTAAAGTACTGAGAAACAAGCAAACTTTTTTCATGATCTTGATGTTTATGCAGATAACATAACATGAAATTGACAGGATTAGACATGTTAATATAGACATTGTACTAATTTAAATGGGAAAAGATTATTTTACTAGCCTCATTATGCTAATCATTCTTATGTAACACTACGACATTGCAGACAGAACAGAGCCTACTCTAACTCAAATTAAGTACATCTAATGATCTATAATATTTTGGCCTCAGAAATATACTTATCTAAAGTTAATTATTACTATCACAATGATTCTATAGAAAATGTGGGTGGGAATTTGCCGATTCAAAAGCTGACGGGTTTCCAGAGTAGGTTGAGGGATTCTTTAGCCACTTTCAGAATGTTTCAATTAATAAAATCATGGCAAACTACGAGCCCTGACTTCAAGGTTAAATTTGTCAAAAGGGAACCTTTGGCACGCACAGCACTGCACTGTACCTGTACAGATGAAACTCGATAGTCCTCCATAGATGACATCATCATTGTCTGGTAATATAAATGGACACCTTGTCTGAACCTCCAAACAGTATTGCTTGCAAGGAATTGTCTTTCTGCAGTGAAACTGTGTGACTTCAAAATACTGGGAACAGAGCCAGGCTTTGTAGACAGTCTGGAAAAAAAAAGAAGAATCAAAAATATAGAGAGATGACAATATTGCTGTCACTAACAGGACACGTAGTGCAGTAGGGTGAAGGCTGTGCTTGAAAGTGGATTATAAGAAAAATCACATGTTTACACAAGGATAAAAACGTAATCATTGGAAATTACTGCAATTAAAAATGATACATGATTTCATCACATTCCTCAACAAATTACCAAACAGTAGCTTGACGTTGGACTATCTTAACGCTGCTTAAATGAAGTAAGATTGATTTAACTATAGCTTGCATTAAGAAAAAAAGAATAAATATTATAAAAACAAAAGTAACCTAATTTAGCATTTGAAAATATTGTAATTATTTGGTGCAGTGTATGGGGCCTATTTGCCCTCTAGCTTCCTTTGCATTTAGAGTCCTAATGCCTATGCTCACAGTGGACTGTAGATGGTGCTGATTCTCCTAAAAAGGTGACCCAACACAATTGGAGAAAACAATCGCTTTTAAGCTGTTTGAACTTGTAGAAATGCAGAGCAAGGTAAAGAGTAATAAACAAAGCATCAAAAATTTACATTTGTGTTTCATGTCAAACATTAAAAAAAATCTCATTATCTGAGATGATGCAAGACATGCAGAAATCAAGATATTTAAAATGGGCCCAATAGAAGGAAAAATAATATTTTGGTTTTTAAAGAAAAAAATCATTATAATGTTAACTTTGACTTTTTTAGGCACTTGGTGATTCACATTAAATAGTCAATAAATATTGAGTTAATTAGAAATTCAACTGTGATAATCACACAATCCCCACACTCATTCAAAACAATTTCAGGGTATCAGAACTATACTTTTATTTTGTTTCACCTAATTTTTGGTGGTTACCAAGAGAATTCTGGAAATGGTACATTGTACTAGTACAAGAGAGTGATACACTCTTTAAAAATAAATAGTAAAACAACAGAACAATGATCCATCTGTCCACCCATCCTATACAAATGACCACAGTGTAGCTTGCTAAGATTCAGATCTATATCCTAGAGTTTTCACTTATCCATTTGGAAGTGCTTTATCAATTAGTCTTCTCCCAATTCTTAGAGGGTACCAAAAATTGCCAAAGGGGAAAGAAGAAGAGAAAGACACTTTTTTTAATTGTTTCTTCTTTTCCTCACTTTCTCACATTTTCATCTTGAGCTGCCCCCTAATATTAAGCTATGTGATCTTAGACAAGTCATTTAAAATGCCAGGTTTTCAGTATTCTCATTGATGAAGGGAAGACTTTGAATTACCGAATCACAGAATTTTAGAGTTGCAAAGGATTTCAGAAGTCACCTAATTTACCTTTAAGGTCCATTTTATCTCTAACATTTTGTGATTCCACGATTATTCTTTTATTGGTCTTTGATTAATGTTTGGAAGAATCAGAATCAGTATTGTGAGATAAAAAAATATTGGATGTTGAGGATGAGAAATTTCATTTCTTAATAGTGTCATGGTAACATTTCTTCTATGCTGTACTTAAAGGAATATGCTAAATATGTAAAACTTAAAGCTTTTTTCTCTTTCAAAATAATTCAAATTTACAATGTCAGTATCCAAGGACCATGAACTTGAAATGAACATAATCTGTGCCATTTGTTGGCTACTTGAAGCTCCAATGATGGATCTATAGGTATAAAAGAAAAATCAATTTTAATTAGAAATTTGGTTTTTGTTAAACTTTAATATATATTATAGACATAGTCTTAGAGTTGTTATTTGGTATCTGTATGATTTGGGTAGGTTACAAATTTATATCACCAGAAATTTTGTAATCAAATGTCAGTAACTGATAAATTAATATACAGATGTTTTTGAATTTTGATCTCAGTTCAATTTATAAAACACAGAGTAACCCGTACTCTAAGGCTATTTTGAGGTATACAAAAGTGAATAAAACACTAGGAATTAGTCTCAAGAAACTTAAAATCTACTGAGTAATATACAATATTCTTGGGGAAAAGGTCACCACTCTGATGGAGAGTCCTAAAAGAATATGAATGACAGGAGGTATTCATCAGCTCCTGGTACATAAGAAATTCAGACAGTTCACTTGAGACAGTTCCAGGAATTTTGATAGACAAGGATAAATATGATCATCATTGGTGAAGTCCTCTGATCCAGTGCTCAGATACTTTTTAGCACTGTTATTTTTTATATTTTACTTTGGATTACATACTAAACTTGTAAATAAATTTTCATATAATGCCTGTCTCAACAGTGAGTAAGGAGAGGATAAGAAAGAAGGGTCAGTGTTGGAACTAAAGGAATTCTCATAGAGAAGATTTGGAGGTTCAGAAAATGCAAGTGTACATTAAAACCTTAAAGGACTGGTAACAACTTAGATCTATGTGACAGTGGAGTACCAAACTAATAAGATTCAATTGCCCAGAGCCCCGTTTCTGTATAATGTTCTGGCAGGCTCCAGTTTTTCAGTTATTTTAAAAGTGTCAGAATTCAGGGCTATTCTTGTGGCCTTTCAGCCTCTCTGTTGTGAGGTTTTAGACCTGTGAAATTTAGATACATACAAAGAAATACAATTTAATTTAATTTACTAATTGCTACATATTCTTAATTAAAGAATACACTAAATAAATATATACTTATTATTTTTCATAGACCCCCATAACTAGAGGAATAACCTGACAAAAAAAAGATTTTAACTAAAAGACAAATTGGCAGATCATCCCTAGAAAATACTTCAAGAATTGGTGAAAAAATCCAAGGATGCTTATTCTGAACTTAATTATAACACTGCAGGGGAAAAGTACCTGCTACAGAATGAGAAGATCAAAATGTTCTTTTTCTTTTTCTTTTTTTTTAATCTTCCTCTTTTCTTTGTCTATTATTAGGTTTCCATATATAGATGGGGACTTTTGATAACTGTGTTTTGATGATAACAATTTAAAAACTATGTTTTACACTGTTCCATGTCTCTTGACATTATAGATCAACAGCCTAACAATGTTCAGTAGATGAGTCTGAATATGGAAAATACAACCCAACTTTTGCCATATAAATTGTTAGTTCAAATAATTCATTTTTCTCATGGGAAACCTACATGTTTACATGAAGAGATGCTCTAAGAAAGACATGCTTCCATTTAGGGACTGGTTTAGAAGAACAATATTTGAAGGTAGATTTCTTTGATCGGACATCGACTTTGCTTTTCAGTGCCAGAAAACTCCCTTTTCTTCTCTGAGAGAATATTCTATTATAATTTCAGGAAATTGTATTTGCTTTATGGGCTAATCTTGACTTTCATTTTCTTTTCCCATACCCAGTTTCTTCCAATAACAAGCATACTCTTCTAACAAAAACAAAACAGAACAAACAAACAAAAAAACCCTTAGGGTATTCCAACTTCTCTTATGATAGTTTAAGGAAACAATCTGTCCTCATATTCCAGTAAAGCCTCATCACACATAGGAGTTAGTCAGATTGAATTAGGTCTCCCTATTGTAATGTGAATAATTCTACTTGCATTAAGTTTTCTCAACATACACCAGGTGGGATCTGTTCTCTTTTCATCATGGAATGCATAAATCATATTTGTATCACATTTTCCTCACAGATTTTTATAAGATGAACCATTATTGATTGAAACATCTATATAGCTATCAGCTACTATCAGGAGAGCCTTATATATTGCTATAATATCTTCTCCTTGACAGAATCACAGAATCTCAGAATTGCAAGGATCCCTAGAGACTGAGTTCAACCTTACAAAGAATCCCTCTCTTCTCATCACTTACTGTTGATCACACAACCTCCATTTGAAGACATCTGGTGATGTAGAAAACACCAATTAACTTCTGAAGAAGCCCATCCTGCTTTTGGGATTCAGGATCCAAATTTGGGATTTGGATTCAAATAAGACAAGTGTCTTATTTGTCATAGAATAGCCTTAAAGTCAGCTATCATTTCCCTCCTAAGTTTTCTCTTCTCCATGCTAAGCATTCCCAGTTCCTTTAGTCAATTTAGATACACCATAATATGATTTCCAATCTCCTTACAATGTGGTTACTCTCCTCTAGCTCCAGTTTGTCTCTAGAATATAGCACACAGAACTGAACACAATGTGGTTTGAATGGGACAGAATGCGACAGGACTATGCCCTCTCTCGCTATGTACTTTTTAATACAGCCGAAGATCATATTACCTTTGGGAGGTTTCATGTCATGCTGATTCATTGTAAGCTTGCAATTTATTAGAATGTTCAGGTATTTCTCAATAAACTGTGGTTTAACCAATTTTTCCACTCATTAGACTCCTTTGCATTTTCATTCGGTTGTGTCTAAATATTGATCAACAATATGATCAGATTGTGACATGTTCAGTAAAGGCAAATCAAATTTCAAAAGCTTTAAGAAATAGAGTTGCAGGAACAAGGCATGTTAAAAAAGTAATTGACAAAACCTGCTTGGGCATGCTAAACCAACAGGCCAGGGTGAGGAATAGGACAGAGCTTGCTTAAGGGAATTCAACCCACGAGGAATTCTGACACATCAAGGGAATTTGTCTCTCTTGGGCATGAGCATGTGTATGAGTGAAGTGTTCTTCAGAATTAAGAATCAGTTTGCACAAAAAATGCTAAAATACTTTTTACTAAAATAAGCTAAAGAATATCTACATCTCTCTATATATACATATACATAGGAAGCAATAAATGTCTCCCTTGTTTTCTAATAATAGGGAAGAAGAAGTATGTCTGGAGGAGAGGGAATAGGACAGCAAATTGAATTTGACAAAAAATTTATTAAGCATTTACTAGGTGCAAGAAATTGTAAAGGTAGTAAAAATAATGTCCTATGAGAGACTCTTGATGAAACTTAAGTTCTTGAATCTGGAAAAGAGAAGACTGAGGGGAAACATGATAGCAGTCTTTGTATTTGAAAAACTGTCCTGTGGGAGAAAAATTAGTCTTTTCTGTTATAGCTAAACGGTAATCAGTGTTAGTTGTAGGGAGGCAGACTTTTACTCATTGCAGATTACAACTTTTTGTCAACCAGACCTGTTAAAATGCAATGAGTGGGCTACTTTCTAAGGTAATGAGAGTCTGGTCACTTAAAATATTCAAACTAAGGCTTGATTTCAATACACCAGGGAATTTGTAGAGCTTTATGCATTGGGTGGAAGTTGCACTAGATGTTCTCTAAGATGGCTACTTCTAATACTAACTTTTTTTTTTATTCCTTGTTATATGGAAATTGAAAGATGAAATGGTCTTGGGGGAGCAAGCAGGATGCTTTTTCCAAATTTAACAAAATAATACCAACCTACAAATACAAAAAGCAAAACATAGTGTTCTTTTCATTCCCCAAATGTTGTCAAACTGTTGTGAACTGAAAAGAACTCGCACATGACTGGATATGAGAAAGGAGGGAAAGGAAAATATAGAAGGATGACTACAAAATTAAGAACCTGGTATTAGATAGTGGTATCCTCAAGAGACATAGGAAGTTAGAAAACAGAAGCGTGTTGGGGGGCAAATTGATTTTTATAGGCTTATAGGATGTTTAGAAGGAAATATCTAGTAGAATGATGCTGATGATATGGAAATGGAGTTCAGGAAAAAGACTGGGACTGAAAGACATTTGCCTAGAGATGAGAGCTGATGAGATTACCAAGTGAAAGAGAACTGAGGAAAAAGATAAGATGGCTCAGGGACAAGTCCTGGTAAACCCCCATACATAAAGGGGTATGGGACTGAGGATCTAGTAAAGGAGACTGGGAGGATCAACCAGACAGGTAGGAGGAAAAACAGTAAAGAATAGAATCTTTTTAAAAAAGAGAAAAGAAAAAAAAAACCAGGGAAGTATTTAGGAAGAGTGAGTGGTCATCAATGCTACAGAGGAGTTAAGGATGAAAATTGAAAAAGGCCACAAGACTTAGCAATTAAAGATGATTAGTAACTTTAGAAGAGATAACGATTTCACTTAAATGATGAGGTCAGAAGACGGAAACTTACTGGCCGAGGAGTAAGAAGTGAGTCAAGGAAAAGATTCCAGGTAGCTTTTCCCAGGAGTTTGGCTCTAAAATGAGAGGACAGATAGAGGATGACTGCCTGAAGGGAACAAAAGTTAACAGTTTGATCTGGTGATCACGAGGACAGCTGAAATTATCTACCTGTACTCTCCCCACTATCTTTCTGTGTATGTGTGATGCAATTGACCACTGGCTACAAAAAGTCAGGCCTAATGTTAGTTTTGCTACAGCAATTACAAGTGACACAGGAATGAGATAGCCTAAAAAATATCCTCTGAAATTCCTTGATCTACTGGAGATGGAGAGGGGGAAAGGAAGAGTTCTTTTGAGTAATAATAAAAGTTGGTGTTTGTATAATGATCTTAAATTTTCCCATTTTCACTCCAGGCAAATTTACATGTATCATTTTATCCTGAGTAGGTGGTAATATATTTTTCTCTAGTAACAAAGAGATCAGGTATGGTGGTAAAATACTGGAAATATTCAGGAAAGATTTGTATTTAAATCTCACTGCTGACAATTATTAACTATGTGAACACAGGCAATTCCTTTTATCTTCTCTGTGTCATCTCATCTTTACCATATGTAAAATTGGGATAGTAATATCTAGAAGTAGTATTAGAACATTTTTTTAGAGCTGGAAGGGATCTCAGAAGATAATTAGTCCATTCCACTTAGTTTACAGATGAAAAGGTTAAGTGACTTACCCAATATCCCACTGGTTTAGCTCATAAAATTGTTGTAAGGATCAAATGGGACAACACCTATAAAATACTTTGCAAACATCAAAGCACAATAGAAACAACCAGTAGTTGTTACTATTTTTTAATGAGGAAATCGTGTCAAAGAAAGGAATACACAGCAAGTTAGTGTGTACATGTCTATTTGGAAAAAGGGCAGGAAAGGAGAGAGGATGCTAGAACCTGCTGCACTCTGATGAACTTATTTCCAAATGCATCACAGGGCCTGGCTTTTCTTTTCATTGATTTTAAGTTTTCAGGGAAGTTGTGACTTGGCCCCCACATCACCAGAAGCATAATGTTAGTGGTGGCCAAAAGTCTTCTGAGCAGCTTAACAGAGACCAGGTATGTGAAGGAAAAGAGGACATGGGTACTGGAAGGGTCTGGTCCTCTGGATGGCTATGAGAGTTGAATTTTTGCCCTGGAAAGCTAGAGGAAGAATTGAGGTGATGTGAGAACGCAATTGAAGTAGCTATCTGTCTTCTTATATTCATTAGGTGATTATTCGCAAGGCCAGGAATGATTGTGGTTAACAGCCAAGCCATTGCACATGTACATGTTCCTAAGGGACCTTCAGTCAAGTTTTCATATTTCACTTCGGGCTTCATATTGCCAATCTGAAGTTCAAAGTCCCATCATCTACTAAACATGTCTATCCCTAAGAATTGACTCCTTATAGAGATTTAAGGTTCTGTTGCCTCAGACCATATATTACTTGGAAATAAGTTTGGTTTTTTTGGTGGTTTTTTTTTTTGAAAATGTGTCTATAGAGTGAAATTGTGGAAATAACATACACTTAAAATCAGCAGCACAAGTTGAAATTATTATTTCCAAAAGATTTTTTATACTCTAGAAGGCAGGAATTTAAAATATCTTAAAAGACCAAACAAATTGTTGAGTCAATGGATGCACATGGTCCTTGTATTAAGTACCTTTCAAACAGATATTGATGAAGAGCTGGTTCTATGTGAAAGAGTCTGGATATGTTGTGGTACTAGAACTGCCATATTGAAAAGTCCATTGTAATTCTCATTTAGGAAGAGGCATAACTAAGGCAGGGTGAGCAGGACTTTGCCACAAGTGCCTGGAACTTAGAGAGTGCTGAGAGCAAGTATGAACTTAGAACTCAAATAATAAGAAGAATAATTAATTAAAATATTTCTTCACCAATCCTCACCTGTTTTCTACCTTCCAGCTTCCTTATGATACCCTGGGGTCTTTGCCTTCATTGCATTGGGTAGGTAGCCTCTGCTCTCTCCCACTATGGGACCTTGGATCCTGAGGTCCAATATCTCCCATCTACCAATTGAATTTGTCTTAAGAAGTTGATTTGAAATTACTTTTCATGCTGCTTGCCCCAGTCTCCAGAATTGCTAATTATAGTTCTGCATTTAGGGAAATTTCAGTGATTAAACTCAGAAGTCAGGCTCAACATAAATGTTGCCTTCCTGTTTATGGTATATCAGGAATGAAATGATTTTCTTTTACATTTTAGTCACATTTTCCCAAAACATTTAATCTAAGTTTTTTTTTTCCTGTTGAAAATTTCGGTCGGAATGCTTTAGTGGTCAAAGCTCTAAATGTCTGTGAGAAAAATGATTGGTTATATAAGCATTTGGCTGCAGCAACCGCCTCATGCTCGTCTCCCTTGGTAAGTAAGTTCTGTATGAAGGTATGAAATACAAGTAAACATGAACCTATCTCACAAACCAATGCGCTTTTTCTTCAGAATAAATGCCAACATGTTTTGAATTCCTTTTACTTCTTTTGAGTCTTATATGCATTTGACAAAGTAGTGGAATAACTCTACAAAGTGTTTATACACACATATGTGTGAAGATAGTAGAGATTCCTCTTTTAGGTACAACGTCTGTTGATGAATGTAGTGTGATATTCTTGCTGTGGTTTCTTTCTCTGTCTTTCATGTAAACGCACATACATGTGCACATAAATGCTGGGTTTCTATCCTACTTAGAGGGAAACCCTCATGTTATCAGTCGTATTTACACCCTGGCCTTTTTCTACTTTCTGAAAAGAAAGTGCACAACAATAACAACAACAAAAACCCCAAAGGCCAGGTGCATACTTACATATGAGAAGTCCTTTGAAAACAGTAGGAGAGACTAGCTTTCCCTGTTGGTGGTGTTTCATGAACCAAATTACCTCCCATAGTTTGTATCCTTTTCCTGTAGGCCCTGTTGAGGGTCACAATCTACCTGGAGAAACATGTAGGCACCCTACTTCTTACCCACCCAGCCCTCCTCATGAAATACTCATTTTCATTCTCAGCATGGTTTGACGATGTTGTTATTTGAATTGGTTTAAAAGAAAAACAAATAATAATAAAGACCTCAGTAATTCACCTGAATGACTAAAGAGACCCTTAGTGAATTCCTCTAATTAGTGAATAAATCAAGAGGCCATGGCATCTGTGACTCTGTATGGATTACTGGGTTTGTGGTATTGGAAAAGAAGAATTAGTAGGAGCCTTATTGACTTTCCTTGCTCAAATCTGGCAGCCCAGAAGTATCATTCTCATTTTACACATAGAGGAGTTCTATTAGCTATTAATCAACTTTCTCAAGAGCTTAGAAGGATTTCTTATTGGAGGCAGGATTACAATTTAGACCTAATTCCCTATAATTTTCCACCACAGATTCAGTTGCTAGATAACATCCCCCCTTCCAGTGGCTATACAAGTTCTAAAGAAAAACAAACAAAGCAGCCTATTGCTTTGAGTGGTGCCGCTTCTAAATCAAAGCCAAAGATCAATGCAGAAGGTGAAAAAAAATTAGGATCCAGGATGACTATAGGAATCAGTCATGATTTAGCTGTCTATGTAGGAAGGGGATTAGAGAAGGTCCATGGAGTTTCAAACTTACAGAATTTATTTAGAAATAGTAATTGAAAAAAAAAGTACTGAGAGGAAGTATGGGGTGGTAGATTGACAGCCTTAGATTTAAAGAGATCTGGGTTTGAGTCCTGACTCTGACTCATACCAGCTGTCTGTTCAAGGGATGGTCCCTTAACCTCTCAGTGCTCCCAGTCAACTATAAACTATGAGTTTCAGATGAGATTCCCATCTCCATCTCTGGAGGGAGTTTTCACAACAGGAATTCTAGATATTCATCAAATCACAGTTCTGTTGATGCAGTGGATAGAGTGCTGGGTCTGGAGTTAAGAAGACATCTTTCTGCCTCCAACACTTACTAGTTGTATGACCTTGGGCAAGACACTTAACTCTGTTTGCCTCAGTTTCCTCATCTGTAAAATGAGCTGGAATAGGAAAAGGCAAAACCACTCCAATTTCTCTGCCAAGAAAATCTCAAATGGAGTCACGAAGAATCACTCAGAACTGAAAAATGATTGAACAACAACAAACAGCAACAATTCATGAAAATGAAAAGGAGAGGCAAGAATGGCTTAATACATGAGTCAGGAAAACCTGACTCAAATAGCAGTATAACCATAAACAAGTCAGGCAACTCTCTGTGAGTTGTGAGCTAAGTTGTAGATGTATTGCAAAATCTATTGATGTAATAAAAAGATCATGCTGCTTTGACTATATTTGTAAGTAGGAAAAAGATGTTCTGAGATAGAACGTACTAGCTCAGACTCTTCAAAGGAGTTCCAAGATGCAACTAATAAGAAATGAATGGTAGCAGGAATAAATAATCATATGGGCTTTATTTGAACTTCCAATAAAATAAACTTACTACTTCTGCTGTGAAAGAACCTATTGTCAGACTCTTATAATGAGCTGTCTTCATCTAATTATCATGTTAGTGACAAGGCTGAAGGCAGCTTTTGCTGCCTGACTTCAGATAAGGAAATCCATTCTTTCCCAGAGTATGCTAGCTCCATCACTGCCATGGCTAGAACATGGCTTCTTTCTCTCGAGCAGATACCATTTTAAAGAAGAAAAAAGATTGTAGTTTGTAGACAAACATACACACACAGCACTTTAGGTAGCCCCTTGGGAGGTCTAAAGGAATGTGACCAAATGGCTAAGGTTATGAAATCAGCCTTCCAAGGGAAGACTAATGGAACTGTAGTTATTTATTTAGCCTGTAGGGGGGAAAGCTAAGAATGGAATTGAAGGCCATGGAGCTGATGAATAACTTCTTCTTTCATTTAAGATTGGAAAATAGTAAACAGGTCTCAACTACAACAAGAAGGATTTAGCTTAGAAAGTAGAAAGAATTTCCTGATTATAAGGCATTAAGGATTATATGAAAAGAATTTGAAGGGTAAGCAGGTATGCAGGGGTGTTTTCATTAGTGTAGGGAATTTCTCTCACCAAGGCAGACAGTAACTCCTCAACAATTTCTAGTCTTAAATGCCTGGGGTGGTCCCAGTTCAAGTAATTCATGTTTAAAAAGCTATCATAGTTTGTGTGGTGCTATTGAACTCAGATATTTCAGACTCCGGAGTCAGATCTTAATGTACTTCACCAGCTTCACATTAATTAAGGATTAATAAAGATTTAGTAAGAATTAGTAAAGAGTTTTTAAGAGAATGGATTCTGGTTTATGAAACCAAGGATATGATTAGGAAACAACCACAACAGAGAAATATAATAAAGCCGTTACAATAAACCAGTATACATTTGCCAACAGATAAGAAAAGCGCCTATTTGATGAAAAGTTAATAAAGTGGGATTTGTTGGTATTGCTGTCCCACTAAATAGAAACATCCAAAAATCAACACAGAAAAAATGTCAAGTAAGGCATTTTGGCACAAGAGCTAACACAAAGATGTGAATTAATATCAAAGTGAAGTTAGCCATCTCAGGAAATTGATCAGCTTTGTGAAATAGTCTGTCTTAAATGCCTGGAAGAGATTGCATTTTGGTGATGAACCAGAAGAAGATGCTTCTAAATTCTTGCTATATACCTTGAACATTAATGACTTGCAATATGGCTTTTGACTTTATTACTATGAAAATTGCTCCCTACGTAGTCACTTGTGACCAATTGATCCACTGGCCTTTTTTCTAAATACTCATCCAGTTTCGATTAGGTGATATAACTATACACGTATATATTAGATGTGTATATGTATATGTATGTATACACACACAACGACTTCTTAATTTCCCCAGGCAACTCTCTAAAACTGTAAGTCAAAGATTTTCCTCACTGGGAATTCACTATATCAGTGAATCAGCAGGGATTCCTGAGTGGAGTATAAACATTTCAGGAGTAAGGAGAAAAGTTACTGACTACTGCGTCCATGAACATAAATTTGATTTTTCAAATACCTATTTTTCTCCCTTAGAGTGTATGTGATTCAACTTGGGCTGTCATATTGCTTGTAGTCAACAAATTATTTTTATTCAATTTCAAATGGTAGCAAGGTTTGCAGAGTACCTTCTTAATCAACAGCAATAATGAAGAATCTTGGCTTATTACTGATAATAATGAAGACAAGTTACATGGCCCTGATAATTCACAACCCCCAAAGAATGGCCTGAATTTTTAAAATCAGTTACATGGTATATTTTTTAAAAGTAAATAAATAAAATTAAAAAAAAATAAATCCATCACATTTTTCTGAATAAGAAAAGAGCTTAACTATTAGACTCCATGGCTGCTAAGTGGATAAATTGAAAGAAAAAAAATCATTATCTTGCAATTAAAGTATAGTATGCTTTGTCCCTAACTGACAAACAATGCTGACCCAAGTGACTGCCTCTCCCCTTTCTGGAATCCTCTCCAAAGCTATCATAAGGGCCATTGGGAGGATGGGGAGGGGTGGAATTAAAACAGAAACTTTCTATCTAATATACAATCTGTAGGTTTGTAAGAAGAGAAAGGGCAGAAGCTGTGAAAAGTAGGAACAATTTAAGTAATCTAGTTCTGGGTGAAGATTTCTATGCTAGAATAATTGTAGGATAGTAGGGTGAGGTTTCCTGCTCCAAAATATCTTAGCCCATATTGTCTCATTTAAAAAAAATCTCAATTTTTAAGTGGCCTAAAATTACACTAAATCAAGATTTGTTTCACTTAACCTACATCTGTTTTTAAATGTGTGTATTGTCTTATTATGTTCTCCTTCCTCCTACAACGTGTAGAAGTCCTACAGTAGAGCACTTTCAGAAACATGAGGGTACCAGGAGGCATAGAATTTGGGAAAAATAAGTTGTACTCATCTTGAATCACCTGTATGACTTCAGTCAAGAAAATCTCTTTTGTTAGTTCTTGGTCACCTATACAAAAGAGAAATATCCTTAGGGCATATGACAGAGCCTCTCTTAAGTCAGTGAACTTGAAAGGGCAGGGAGGAAATGGGCAGGAAGAGAGCTCTGCATTCATTACCTAAACTCATTATGTGCCAAGAAGTGTCCTCTGTAGTTTTCCATTGTAACAAAAAGTTAAGGTTAATTAAGAATTAGTGGAAATTGCTTCTTTTTCAACATAAAATCAATCATTCCATGGATGCCTTCTATTCCTCTTATGGTGCATGTACTCCCTCATTACCTTCATTTCTTAGAATCTTTAGTTTTCTTCACAGCTCATCTCATACTACTGTCTACATAAAGTTTCTCCTAATCTCCTTACCCCTTCCCAGCAACTGTGTGCCTTCCCCCTAAGCTCACCTTCCCCATTAACTTTTATTTATTAAGCAGCTAGAGCATGGGGTCTAGAGTGAGGAAGGAATGAGTTCAAATCTGGCCTCAGACATTTAGTAGCTGTATGACTCGGGGCAAATCATTTAATGTTATTTGCCTCAGTTTCTTCATATGTAAAATGAGCTGGAGAAGGAAATGGCAAATGAGTCCAGTATCTTTGCCATGATAACCCCAAATGGGGCTATGAAGCATCTAACAAGATTGAAATAACTCGACAACAACAATAAAAATAACAACAACAACAAATTATATATGCACATGTTCTAGATGCAGGTTGTAGACTCCTTGGAAACAGAGACTATTTCCTTTTTGTCTTGGATACTTAGTGCCTAGCACATCGTAGACTAATAAACTTTGTTGATTGATGTCACAAGGAATACCATTGATAAATGGTTATTATTTAGTGTGGGATAAAGCAGCCTGATTACTAGGAAGTTGTGTCTTGTTTTTTTTCTTTTAAGGGTGGAGGTCTTGACCTGTTATTTCATCCCTAAGCAAAGGTTCTCCATGATGGTAAGTTAGTTGTATGGCATTGCTGAGGACCAATGAAAGATTCGAGGACTTGTCCATGGGCCCTGCATGTGCTAGAGGTAGTACTTGAAACCAGCTCTGCCTAACTTCAAGGCTGGCTCTCTAGATACTACATCTTGCAACTCATTCAGAGAATTACTTAATCCCAATACTTGCCTTTGAATTGTCTCTGATTCAGTCTATTTCCATTTATTTCAACAAACATCTAATCCAATTTGTTGTTCTGTTGTTTTCAGTTGTGTTTGACTCTTCATGACCCTATTTGGGTTTTTTTTGGCAGAGATATGAGAGTGGTTTGCCATTTCCTTCTCCAGCTCATTTTACAGATGAGAAAACAGAGGCAAACAGGGTTAAGTGATTTGCATTGGATCATATAGCTAGTAAATGTCTGAGGCCTGATTTGAACTCAGAAAGAAGAGTTCCTGTCTCCAGGCCTGATGCTCTATCCGCTGAGCCACCTTGCTGCCCCTCTAATTCAATATAAACATATTTATCAAGACTGTACTGTGTGCAAAGGACTGTGAGAAAGTCTGGGTAAACAAAGAAAAAAATGCCATGGTTCCTGCTCTCCAGGAGATCAGATCTATAATTTTGACAAGCTACTTACCAAAGTTTGCGATCAATTTCCTGAACTTTAAATCAGGAATAATCATTCCTGATACCTGACAATATCTCAACAATATAGTAAAGTCTAACCAAAATTTGACTATTTTTCTAAATATAAAATGTTAAACAAAGACAAATAAGCATAAAATCAATCTGCTTTGGGGTGCCATAGATATTTTATATTTTTAAAAAAATGAATTTAAGATAATTCCTAAATGTACATGTCTCAGGAGTCAGTTTGCTATTTGCTAACTCTGTGACCTTGGACAAGTAACCTAACTTCTGGATCTCAGTCTCTTCTTTGTAGAAATGAGAGGATTAGACTCTATGACCTCCAACATTCCCTCCAGCTCCAACTTTATAATTCTATGATACTATTTATATATTTAGCTATACTGTCATAACCTCGTTTTCTCACTCACTCAGTGTAACCCAATTAGATTGCCTTTTGGTCAAATAGAATTCAACATATAAACTAAATAAACCAATATGAATATATGAATGGAATAACAAAGCCCTGCAGTGCAGAGACTCATCTTCCAATGCTGTCAATCCATAATTTGATAAGACAGAGCTTCAACTCAAATCCCTCACACAAGATGCAAAAATAGAAAATCTATACTTCGACATAGAATCTTAACTGATGGAGAAAAGAGTCCAAGAAAAATACTCTAACCTTTCACATTGATCCTTGGTCAAGTACTATTGCGTTCTGAGTTTCAACAACACTTATTGCTTAAGCCATTCATTTGACAACTAATCATGTTTAATATTCTCCTGGAAATTATTTCTTACAGTTATTTTCAGTTGGTATTGAAATCCCTTATTATTCCTTAATTTTCCACCTATTTGTACCTTGCCTTCTAAAGTAAGATCCTAGTGGACAGAAATTACATCTGTGTCCCCCATAGAGCCCACATAGGCCCTCAAACATTTTAGGTTCTCAATAACTTTTTTTTTAAATTTGATTATTGGTCAAATGATAATAAAAACAAAATCCTGACAATATCTAGCAAAAGGGTTTTTGTTGCAGTTGTTCTGTTTTCTTTCTTCCTCTCTCTCTCCTTCTTTCTCTTTCTTTCTTCTTTCTTTCCTTCTTTCTTTCTTTCTTTCTTTCTTTCTTTCTTTCTTTCTTTCTTTCTTTCTTTCTTTCTTTCTTTCTTTCTTCCCTATAACCTGGTTAAAGCAACAACAACAACAACATCAATAACACATTTAGGAATCTATCAATTGGTCTTAGGAAAGCAGAACAAACATAGGCAAAAACTACCAAGCCATTGTTATACAGATTTTCAAATATTAATAAAGAAACAAGAGATTACAGTTAAAAAGACAATCACCTTTTAAAATTCTAAAATGAAAACAACTAAATATGGTCATTTTCTTTGTGGTAAAGCTTAAAATTTCCACAAAACTGTCAGATTAAAGTAGAATAGAAAATCCTTTTTCCATCTAGCCTTGCTGAGGACATATAGTGACTTTTTAATATCAATTAAAACGTCAGATAACCATAAAGTTTGGTCTGCCCTATTTTCAGAAGGTTGATCTATCTTATTTGCCTCCGAATGGAGTCATACATGCAGAGCAGGCTGACTAAAGAAAATCAGAGTGTTCTGTTGTGGTTTGGTCTAGGAAGTTGGGCAAAGAGGACCACAGATTAAAAATACACCCATTTGGACATCACCTGCTAAATATTCATGAAGGTTTCTCTCAGCTCTGTTGAAAAAAAAATGAGTAATTTATAGTTGTTACATTATTGTTTTGGAGCAAGAAGGAAAATAGTTGTCTTTTTAAGATGAAGGTGTTTCAGAGCATCTTAACTAAAGACCCTTCAAACCTATTAGCAAAGTGTCTTCTTTTTAAGAGAAGCTTCTCCATTAGCACACACTATTTAGTAATTTGACTTTCAATCAATCAACAAACATGTGTTAAGAGTACATACTGTGTGCCAAGTATTATGGGATGGCAAAAGTGAGATGGTCCCTGCTGTAAAGGAGTTCACATGCTACTTGAGTATCACAACAGATTTACAGATTAAAAAATATAGGATATATATGAAAAATACACAGTGTTTTGAGGAGAAAGTACTAATAAATGGGAAAGTTAGGAAAGGTTTCTTATGGTACATTCTAAGGTTTGTTCATATTGACCAAATTCATAGAAGGTTCAGTTAAAAATTATATATTTTATATTCTATTCATAATATTTCTTAGCATTCAAGAGACAGTATGTTATAAAGGTTAGTCTTGACATCAGGAATGCTTGAATTCAAATCTTCTGTCGTTTACTAGTTATATGACCCTCAACAAGTCACTCACCCCTGTTTGTCTCAGTTTTGTCATCTGTAAAATAAGCTGCAGAAGAAAATAGCATTCTAGTTTCTTCTCCAAGAAAACCCCAAATGTGTCAGAAGAATTGGATATTACAGAAAACAACAACAAAAATCTCCCATGCTTGCAACTTTTTCCCTTCTCATCTCGGCCTCCTAATTACCCTGGGTTTCATTCAAGTCTCAGCTAAAGTCTATGAGAAGCCTTTCCCAGTCTTCCTTAGTTTTTAGTGTCTGAGTTTATCTCCAATTTACTCTGTACATATTCTATTTGTACATAGCTATTTGGATGTTCTTTTCTATGCCCCGAAACAGTGAGCTTCATGAGAGCAGGTACTATCTTTTGACTTTTGTCGTATCCCCAGCACTTAGCAGAGTCCCCGGCACATAGTAGGTACTTAAGAAATACTACTTAACTTACTAATAACATTACATTACACTAACTACAAATTTCAGCTAAAATTTGTAACAGCTTTCTTAAGCAAGTAATTAGAAAATATTGTGCTAATGACTACATCATCATATGAATTTTGAAGCTTATTTCACAATCTTTTTAATGAAGAAATACATTTGCAGAAATAACATATTCAATTAATCCTGTACTACACCAAAACCCAATAATGATCATTATAACACTGGCTACATGACCCTTAGGATTGGAATCCTCCATCTGGTCTCACTCAGTGAATTGAGAAATTCTCATTATGCCAGTCCATTGATGTTGGTAGTGTGACTGTTTTCTCATGCTAGGGGACACACAATACCTGCAGCATAATTAGGTACTTACTGTCTGTTTGCATTTTAGAAGTCCTTTATCTAACTGTTATTACACATCAGGGGAGCCTTTTGCTAACCTTTTAATAGCTTAGTAGAGAGGGAACCTCAACAGTGCTCAGGAGATGGAAAGTATAAGAAGAATTCTGAGAAGAGCTTGTATCAAAAGAAATCAATTAATCAACAAGCATTTAGTAAGTACCTACTAGATCCTGGGGATACAAGTACAAGGAATGAAACAATCCATACTATTCCCAAGAAACTGGCATCCTAATAAGGGAGGAATAACAAGGACATGTAAAAAGATACCCAATAGAAGGTGAATAAATACAAATCTATAACAGACAGTTAAATACAAGGTAGTTTGGGAAGGAAGGCATTATCAATTGGGGGAATTAAAAAAAACGCTTCGTGGCAAAGATAGTGCTTGAGTTGCCTGCCAGGCTCTAAAACACACACACACACACACACACACACACACACAGACACACACACACACACCAATAAGGAGGGCAACAGACCCAATACACTAGAAGCTGCCAATATTCATCTTTTCCTTTTTAAAGCAATAAAGTGAAATCAGTGTCTCCTTTCCCTCTCTCTCTGACTCTGGGAGCAGAGGCCATTAAGAACCTAGTTAAGTGCTTTAATTTGTTTTTGAAGGAGATTTGTCCATTAACATTAATTAAATTCTCCCTACGCTCATAAAAGCTCACTTGCCAGGTGGGGTTTTCCATGCTCTCATATCTTCCTTATCTGACATCAGAAATAGTATTATTCTTTGGTAGGAACGGAATCTATTTCTCCAAATGTAGGGAATAGGCCATGCAAAGCCAGTTATCGTTATGGTACCCGATGACTAAACCACGGGTAGATTACAAAAACTTCTTTTTCATATTAGAGTTTGTGCTAAAGTAGCAAGATAAATGTAATTATAATGAAACACTTTGTTACTTGCAGCTGACTGCCTCCAGCCAGGTTTTCACTGAACATGTAGACTACTGTAATTACGCATCAAGAGAAACTTGACTTTTTTTTTCAGTACTGAAACTGAATGTAAAGTTGTCTTTGTTACAAACATTTAGAAATTCTGGATTTTGCACAAGAATACAAAATGTACTTTCTAGTTCTAGGGGGAGCCTATTGCATTTCTCCCCTCATTTACCCTCTCAAACTCTGCATTTTCTTGAGTTTCCAATTTAATTTCACATATCTTCAGAAATAGGCATAGTGGGTAGAGTGTCAAACTTCATGTTAGGAAGATCTGGGTCCCAATATTGCCTTAGACACTTCCTAGCTGTGTGACCGTGGACCACTCTGAACCTCAGTTCTCCATTTGGAAAATGAAGGGGTTGGGCTAGATGGCCTCCAAATTCCCTTCCAGCTCTTATGAGCCTTTGATCCTAAGATATGACACATAGTATAAAATAACAAAGACAACTTTGTTGTTGGTTGTTCAGGTGAGAAAAAAAATTCAAATATTTTCTATGTAACTTCATTGCATATTATATTCACTAGCATAATTTTTCTTCTTTTTTTGCAGCTATTTTCCCACAACTCAAATTAGGAAGAGGGAGGGCTCACGCAGATAAATTGCCTGAAAATGAAATCAACGTAATCAATCCATATCGATCCCATACAACACACTCTGCTAATGACAGAAAAAGCAAGTACAGAAACCAGTATTAAGACATAAGAGAATGAAATGGAGTTAACAATGACAATAGAGAAAACAAGGAGCACTAGGCTAATATATCTCAATATAGGGATATGAAAGTGCAGTACCTTTTACCAAAGTATGAATGTAGAAAGTATGCTTGCCTGATTGTTATAAACTGAGCCTTCAGGGCAGAAATCAATGCAACATTTTCTCCTTGAGATCAGAGTTCATTTGTAAAAGAAAGAGAAAATTCAAGCAGAATGGGAGGGAATATGACTAATACAATATGGGACAATAGATCTATTGAGTAAATGAACCCATAGAAGAACTTTTTAAGTCCAGATCTGTGTTTTCCTTCATGTCAAGAACCCTTCCACCTATGCAGATCTACAACCCTAACTAAAGGTCTTGGAGAGACTTGGGGAATTGAGAGGTTAAAAGACTCACCCATATTCACTCAATATATGTCAGACAGGGACTTGAACCCAGGTTTTCTTGTCTGTAGGGCTGACCCTTTACTTACTATGACACTCTATTTTTTACAGAATTAACTAATAAAGGTTAATGATATCTTAACCCAGTGCGATGCATTTGGTAAATACTTGTCATTTGATTGATGAACATCTCTCATCTCACTGTCTTTATATCATTTTTCCCTCCAATGATGATCACAGTTTCATCATGCAATACTGCTTACAATCTACTATGATTCTTTCCCCTATGCATTTATATTCTAAATCATTGTTGCCATTGTCTGCCAAATCTCCCTACTTGGCAAATGTGTCAGATGGTTGTTGTGGAAGGTTTTCTTTTTCTTTTTTTTTTTTCTCTTTTATGTCCTTGTGACAATTGATTTATAACCGTTAAACTTCTTCATGAAATTGTTAGCATCAATTGTTAGACTTGATGCCTTTTTCTCCATCTATTTCTCATTTTTGGCATTAATAACTCATTTGGGAAGATCAGGATGAAATGATTTGATTTTCTAGCTATATCTTTGTCTTATTTTTATTCTTTCTCCAAGCTTTGTATTAATTTTTTTTGTCTTTAGTCAGACAAGTAAATAGTTTGATAATACACATCAAAAAATGACTCCTACATTGGTAACAGGTCCTATCTGTCACAAAATAATGAATTGCATTTCAGAAATTCTCACTTTCATTATAATTATTTCAGCAAAATTTAAGGCACAGTATCTTTATGATACATGTGAAATTCCATACTAAGAATACTACCATTTAACAAAGTGAGTTCCTACCTCATACTCTTATATTTATATCAAGAATGCCAAATGTATCTGCACATTAGAAAATATGACCTTTTAATCCCAGACGAAATACAAAGAGGACAATATCTATGCATGGGGTAATGGGTTAAGGGAGGGCATAAGAATAGGATAATATTTCAAATTAGAGAATTACTTTCAAAGTCTTCTAAGTTTTCTGTTCAGTAGTTGATTTCATAATGTCTTTGGCAGCAGGGAAGTTCTGATCTTTCAGAACTAGTTCTAGAGCATCATCATGAAACATTTCAGCTTGGTCTAATGGAAGGAGCCTGAACTGATAATCTAGGAGTCAAGAGTCCTAATGGATGGTTCTGGCTCTGCATTAACCAGCTATATGACCTTGGACTAGTGTCAGTCTCTGTATGTCTCAATTTGTCACCCATAACATGAAACAGTTGGACTAGATTATCTTCTAGGTCCCTTCCAGATCTAAATGACATGATTGCCAATTCTTTTTCTCCACGAGTGATGGTTTAAAATGACTTGGCTGTCCAAGGAATGTATTGGAACTAGGATGAGAGGTAAATTTGTCAAGATAAGTAAATCTAGCTGATACTTTTATCTTAATTTGAATAATTACAATTAAGGTGTGAAAAAGAATGTAAGGATGAATACTCCAGTACTCCTGTCATTATAGTCACTCCTTCCCATCTATTCACTACTTTCAGGAGTCCTAAGAAGCAGAAACAAGATAATTATGTATGGTTATAATATTATTCTAATCTGATCTATGAATCAAAGTGAGAATACACTGAAAAATTATGTTATTATTTCTTCTGATCCAATCTATATTTCCAAATGGGTTTCACATCTTTAATTGGAAATATAATTTTAAAATCTTACACCATTTAGTGAGGTACTCAATGGGCCTTCAGACAGATTTCCAGTTAATTATTAGATAGTTAGGTAGTTCCTTAAAGTTAAATGTTAATGCTAAAAGTTAATGTTAAAATTTGGTTAAGCATAGGGGTGGCATAATGGATAATGAGCTGGTTTTAAAGCAAAAAGAGCTGATTTCAAATTTTGCCTCTGACACATACTGACTCCATGACCCTGGATATCCCCTGGACTTAACCTCTTAGCTGTCTGGTTAATTCTCTAAGACTATAAATTGCAGAGAAAGTTCCTACCTCCGAAGTGACACAATCACAGATCCAGTCCTTATCCTCATTAATCATGGGACCCAAAATTTAGATCTGAATGATCTCAGAGTCATCAG
>NW_020954559.1:30421085-30485978 GCF_900497805.2 Vombatus ursinus
TTGAAAGTCTGGGGTAGGAACTCTGGGGAGCTATACTCCTGCCCCCCCATCCCCTCAACCAACAATACAGACTACAGACTGAAATTTTAAATTCTATTCAGTTGACATAGTGTAAACTCATTCTTTAAGACCAAATAAGACTGATAAATGCAAAGTTCTAAGTTTGTGATATAGCCCACGAGCAATGTGTTTTCTCATGATAGAGTAAAAAAGTGAGTATATTTCTCTAGTGCTCAATGAATTTTACTTATAGAACTTTATGTTTTCTTTGATATATAGCTCTTGTTAATACTAAAGAAAGATAAAGGGGGAGATAATTAGGGTAAATTTTCCATATTGATTGTAGCTATAATTTTATATATCTTTTTTTATTTCTTAAATTTAAAAAATAAAATAAAAATTTTGACTAGCTGACTAGACTTTTTTTTGGATAGTTAAGAATAAAACTTCAAATTACATTTTATTCCGAATACTATTTAAAAAGCCATCTTCCACAAACATCAATTAGATTAATGTGGCCATTTAAATAGCCTGAAGTATTGGGAGTCTTTGTGATTTTTATCAATTAAAAATAAACCAGTACAATTTAATTAATTAAATTCCACTGGTTTGAATGCTATCTTTTGACATGTTCTGAGCTGAAGCATTCCTTTATGTTATCTACATATTTTTTCTAAGCAAATTAATAATGTAAAGAAATAGCATGGGAATATATTTAACATTGTTAAGGAAAAAAGGTTTTAAAATAATTTTGGTGTATCACTTATTATAATTACAAATCTATTCATTAAATCAAACTAATCAAGATCTTTTCTTAGAAATGCTTTTCTATCAGTTTAAGTTACTTGGAGTATCCTTGAAAATAATTCATTTCTTTAAAACCTATGATCCCATTCACATTTCATTAATTTAACTGACCTTCCATTAACTAGTCTGATTTAGTGAGACTTTTCAATATGTTCAGTGTTGTCAGATAGCTCATTCTAATCTGATAAGCTCACAAATTATCCTGCAGAGGTTTAGAAGCCAATGCTCCCTTTCTCACTGTCCTCCCTTGCTCTAATCTTTCTTGAGATCCAGGATTAAAGCCCCTTAGATTAATAGCCACCTGCTCCCTTGGACTGGGATTTCAGTGTTCAAGGAAACTATATAGTCCTTGCCTGGAAATAGTTCAAACAATTTCTAAAAATTAAAAGTTGGAAAGACTTAGCAAGAACAAGGCACACAAATATCCACAGAAATGAGCTGAATGACTACAGTGAAGAAGTCCACAGAATAACCCACTTTCAAACAATATGATGTCCTAAATTGGTCATTACATTATACATCAAGCAGTTACAAAAATGAATACATTTAGCCTATTTTTGTACCAATTCTTGTAGTATATTCCAAACACTACTATCATGGCAAGAACACTGGATTTAGATCCAGAAGCACATGGCTTAAGCCTACTCTTGGCCAGATATGTCTATGTAAGTGATGTTCAAAAAAAGATGTTACTTCACCTGGCTGGACCTCAGTTTCCTCCTGTGTAAAATAAGTGGATAGAGCAAGATTATCTCTAAAATTCCCTTCATCAAATGAGATAATATTTGTAAAGCACTTAGCACAGTGCCTGGCACACAGTCGGCACTATGTACAAGTTCATCCTCTTCCATTCTTCTTCTCTTTAGTTTTAACATTTTGCCATTCATGATTGCTGAACATGAGTGACGGTTTAATGGAGTTGGAAGGGGCCATATAGATTAACTGAGTCTAAACTTTCCATCTTACACAGTTGACCTGGTCCTCCTTAGTGTTAGTGCCTTCCCTCTGAGATTAACTTCTATTTATCTTGTGCATATCTTATTTGTACATAGTCTTTTTCCTGTTGTCTTCCTCATTGAGTTGTGAACTCCCTGAAGGCAGGGAATGCCTTTTTGCCTTTCTTTGTATACTAAATGTTTAACACATTTATTATTGTTGTTCAGTTATTTTTCAGTCAAGTCCTACTCTTTCTGACCCCATTTGGGGTTTTCTTGGCAAAGATACTGGAGTGATTTGCCATTTCCTTCTCTAGCTAATTTTACAGATGAAGAAACTGAGGCAAACAGTTAAGTGACTTGCCCACGGTCACACAGCATGGTAAGTATCTGAGGACAGATTTGAACTCAGAAACAAAATTCTTCCTGACTCTAGTCCTGGCACTCTATTCACTGTACCACCCAGCTGCTTGTCTGCCACAGAGTAGGCACTTAATAAATGATCGTCCACTTGAGTTGACTTAAATGGTTTTCCAAAGGTCACCCGGATCCAAAGCAGTTGTGCCAAGATTTCAATCCAGGTCTGATTCCAAATCCAATGTTCTTTCTACTCCTCAAGAACTTAGATGCACAATGAACCTTAGAGTCAAGTTTTCTTCCTCCACTTCCTTCTTGATGTGGGAATACCTTTTCAATAGTCCTAAAAGATTATCATGAAGCTTCTGCTTTAGAAAGCCAGTAATTTGGACTTTCTAATTTAAATTTTTATATGGATTGTGATCCTCATCACAGAAAGAGTAAAAATGTCCATTTTAAAGTACTTTGAATATTTAAAGGTATGTGAAAAAAATTTAAGTCTAAGGAAAACGGATTTAACAAGATACTTTATGATGCAAGAATAAATAAAATAATACAATCTGAAACAATTAGAACATGTAATTATGTAATATGAATACAATATATAAACTAATATAGTGCCAGGCTTGTAGTTTGAAAGACTCATCTTCCTTATTTTAAATCTGACCTCAGATATACATTAGCTGTGTGATCCTGGGCAAGTCACTTAACTTTATTTGCTCCCAGTTTTTTCATGTGAGTTGGAGAAGGAAATGGCATACCATTCTAATATCCCTGCCAAGAAAACCCCAAATGGGGTCATGAAGAGTTGTATGCAACTGAAACAACTGAATAACAACAGCAACAAAAATATGAGTACAATATATAGGTGAAGGGAAAGATGGATTATTTGGAATGATTATTGTATATTTTCAAAGTAAGTAGAAAGTATTATGAAATGTGAAGAAGGTAATATAAGAATATTTCATTTTTCACCTATCTTCTTGTAAGGAAATAAACAGAATCAGTCACTAGATTATATTTTAGATAATCACTAGTTTATTTTGTAATCTTACATTTCTCAGATCACAAAATTATATTAAAGTTATTGATGCAGAATGAAATACCCAAAATATAGTATTGAGAAAAATTTTGACCTTGCCACAAAAGTTCCTACCATGTTGTTGTTGTTTATTTTTGTAATTGTGAATATTCATATGATAAATATGAGGAAAGTCATATGAAGAAATTAAGCTAGTGATTTTATTACTATCAAAATAAATTATGTAGGAATGACATTCAAACCTGTCTAAAAAATGCCTTCCTAAAGTCTGTGAGGATTTTTTTTTCTTTTTAACTCTCATTTAAAACAAAATATAGCTGTATGCCATTTTACTCTCAGAAACTAGAAAGGATTGAAGGTCTGGACAGAGAAAATGTCTTCTGGAGATTTCCTAGTTCTCATTGTTTTTGGGAGACTGAGAAAATCTACTCTCTTCCTTCCTACTCCAGGAAGAAGAAAAAGTTTTGACCATTTTTATGTTGAATGTTTCCAGCAAGAGTTAAGTATCAGGCTAAAAAGACCTATACCATATGAATGGGGAAGAGGAAGAATCCTAAGAGATGGGATGCTATTATGAAGAGAAATGATAGTCCAGAGATGCAAGAACAACTATCTATTAGTGAAATTCGCTTGGGGTTCTCCCTGGAGATGAGTAGAAATCAATTTCCTTTTTATCATTTCATCTTCTTTTTGCTTTTTACTTTGCCCTCCCTCCCCCCTCAAAAAAAAGAAAACAGATCATGATAAAGAAAAAGAAAACTTCAATTTCTTCTTTCTTTCTCAGTTCACTTCTTTCAACTTCTTTCAAAATAGTTGGTCCCTTTCAAACTTATATTTCTTCTGCTTTAGCATTTAGAGTCATTTTTACAGGTATTTGGAAGGGTTTGGGGGAGAACTGAAGCAAGTCACTGCTTTTACTCTGCCATCTTGACTCTGCCCCTGAAACTGATATTTATTTAAATGGTAACTGAATTTTTCATATTTAAAATTGTATTAAGCAGGATTGACAATGAATGCATGCCATTTCCACTTGCATGAATATATGAGGGGAATTTGGAAGTGGGGAGAAAGACTAGAATAGAAGAGATCTAAATTATTGAGGGTTTGGAAATTCCATTTGTATTCTACTAGTTCAAGCCGGCTGAGAGTTTGAAAGTCAAACATTTAAAAGAGATGAGAGAATATTCTCCAGGGCCATATGCACTTTATATGTATATATATATATGTGTATGTATATGTAATGTGTTTTTTTAAATTTTTTGAATAAAACAAGCTTATAACATATCATAATAAAAAAGATGATTGTACATGAAACTGTAAATCAATTATGGACAATTTGCTATTCCTTTTAAATATATAATAAAGTTATCATATAAATTTTTCTCCCCCCAATGGCTACCATTAGACACAAATAGGTATGTATATGTAAAATGATTCTATATAAACTCCTATTTATCAGTTTTTTCTCTGAATGCAGAAAACATCTTTCTTCATATGTCCTTTATAGTTAATTTAGGTACTTATAATAGTCAAAATGACTTAATTGCTCAAAGTCATTCTTAAAACAATAATGTTGTCACCATATACAATGTTCTCTTGGTTCTGCTCATTTCACTTTTCATTATTTAATGCAAGTCTATCCATGTTTTTTCTAAGATCGTTGAGCTCATCATTTTTTATAGCACAGTAGTATTCCATCATAATCACATACCACAACTTGTTCAGCCATTCCCCAATTGATGGACTTCCCTGCAATTTCCATATACTCTTAGTAGGGCTAGGCTGAAGTAGTAGTTTAGAACATGTGATAGAAGGTATTTCCTTTTCCCTGAAAATCAGTAGTAGTAGTCTTGGTTGGGCTTAAAGAGAAAGCCATACCTCCACAAAGGTAAGGGTAATGAGTGGATGGGAGAATAAACATTTGTTAACCAACCTGCAACTAAAACAGAGTGAACTGCAAGGGAAAAGTCAGCCACATAATGGAGAGGAGTGAGAAGCCTGGACATGCTACTATACATCTTCTAGCCTTTAAACTCTGTAATGATTGACAGTTAGGCCTGCCCCAATCTCCAGCATCACATTGTGGGTTATGTGCATTCTGTTAGCATCTAGTCTGAATTTAGTTTTGTTCTACCTGTGCCAATTTTTCAAACCATTTCCAGGTAAAGCTTTGGTTTATGGGCCAAGTGCTACTTTAAAGGCAGCTGGTACTTTTTGGTGAGTCTCTCATTTTACTAGGGAAGTTCTTTCTTGAGTCTGGCTGCTTCAGGAGTCAGGTCTTCTAATTCATGCACAAGTGAATACAACCACTGCCGATGAGTCTTTGCTAAGCAGTGACCCAATTATCCTTTCACAGAAAGGTACTTATCCTTGAGGTGGTAGGGATTTTTTTTTTTTATAGTGGGAGAGAGTTAGTGCTTTCTTTGTTTAATGAGGATGCCACTTTTATGAACATAAAAGTCAGATTGAAAAGCTCACACTGGCAGAACTGAGATACTGCACAGCTATTGTCTGTCAACCTGCTCTGTGAACAGCAGCATATTGTGTAATGGTGGAAGAGAAGCTGAGCGTGCAAGTGATTTGCTCTGAGATCATCTGCTCTCCTTCAGAAAAAGTCCTTTCACAGTTGTAAATAGCAGCAATCTCACGTGGCTTGTCTAGAATCACTCGTGTCTAGGCATAACCTAAAAGGGGGGGGGGGGAAATAATACATCGAGCTTCTGACTACTTGCCTTTAAGATATTAAATATCCTCAGATTTGGTTTATCTTGAGAACTGGTCATAACATCTCTATTTTGGTGATTATAGTGCAGCTGATTGACACACAGAATCCTGTCCTTAGGCTGTGGATGGAGTTGGTGACATGATAATTCCTAATGATATTCTCTCATGAATGCTAACCAGCTACAGATCAGCTCAGCCACCTCCTTCCCTTCTGCTCTCCTCATTTTTTCCCCATCCTAATGATTTCCTCATGTTAAATTAATTTCCATTCAGCCTCCCTCTGTCTTTAGAAGGCTGGTAACCTTTATGACCTCCTTTCTACTCTTTTCAGGCCTTTTTGTTGGAATTTTGTCTTTAACTCCTTCCATTGCTATAATATGATATGACCCCATTAATCATAGAAAGTCTTTCTGGAAATAACTAAAACAGGCAATATTCATTATTGTAACTCATTGTCTTCCTAGTATCTAAATGTTCCTTGAAAGTAGTCAGCTACAACACACTAAATAGTACTATTAACATTTTATTGTAGCCTAAATGTTAATATCTAAAAAAAAAATGAAGGAGCTCTCTGAGAACTCTTGAATCAAACTAATGGCTTAGGGACTACTATAACTTATTTATTTATTTGTTTGTTCATTTGCACATTCATTCACTCATTCATTCATCCATTAATTAATTAATTAATTAAATTTTATTTATTGTCTCAGAGAGTGGCAAGGAAGTACTTTTAAATACAGAGATTCCAAAAGGGAGTAATGATGCACTGGGGAGGGGTGTGGGTGGGAGGGAGAGGATGATAGTGGCACTGTGGCTAAAGCAATGAATTCAATTTCCACATAAATACATTGGTTTTTTTCAATGAAAACAAATTTCAATTAGTCGATAAAAATGAGACTAATACAGAGAATGTATTTTAGTAGAGTTTGGGGTGGCAAAAGGGGAGCAAGATGGCAAGGGACATGGAGGGAGTCAAAATCTCCTTTTCCTCTCTCTGTGGTCTTGGCGGCTCTGTACAGGCTATCTAATGAGTATTTAACTTCTTCTTCTCCCCACTACCTTCCCTAGAATTAAAGGATATGTATATGAAAGTATGGAACTCCAGTGCTAAGTAGATGACCCCTATCCTATGGTGGGTAGAGCCAGAGCTCATGATGATCCCATAGTGGGTAGAGCCAGAGCTCATGATGATCTCTGTGGATATGACTTCAGAAGGACTCTGGCAGATAGGGGTCTGGGAGCTTATGCCCTCCTGGTGCATTCCATCTGCCTAGGAGTGGAAGTGGGTACTACATAAATAAGCTTCCTGGAACTATAGGGGGCTATGTTGGACTTGGCAGGGATGTTGGATAACTGAGGCCTCTCTCTTCCCTTCACCAGAGGAGGGCTGGAGGACATGCCCATGCCTTTTCTCCATCCCTGGTAGGGAGTACCTACAGTATTTAGCCATCCCCAGTTGTGAAGTTTAAAGATTGGGATGGAATAGAACACCCACCTATACCTTTTTTGGAGGCAGCCAGGTGAAGTGAAAAGTGATTTGATGTCAGAAAAACTGGACTCAAATCCTGTTTCTGTGTAATTAACCAGGCAAGTAACATTTCTGGACTTGAGAATTCTCAACTGCAAATTGACAGTATATGATGAAATATTTTCAAAGGTCCCTTCCATTAGTAAACTTATGATCCTGTAATAGTCAAACTAGAAAACATGTAGTTAAGTCTGGATTAGTATGAATAATGAATCCATTGAAGTAGTTTCATTATTCAAATTTGAAGTGCCTATTTCCATGTGCTGGAACCAATTGCAGTATTTTACATAATTATAACTTTGAATAGTGTGGATTTGAATACATGCAACTACTTCATAAGATTCATTATTTACACTAATTGGGACCTAGTTGTAAGTTTAAGATTTGTGTTGTTATGCAAATATAATACATTCTTCAGTTCATTTGAATATAAGAGAAGCCAAAGAAATTATATGCATAGATTGTTTTATGACTTACGTGTGGGGGATATAGTCATTTTGGAGGCAGAAATAATGAATGTTGCTATATAAAGTTTGAGAACCACTGCTCTAATCAAACATTTCATAATACTCATGGGGTGATGGGATGATTATGAGAAACTATGGGCAGAAGAAACAGAACTGGTATCTTATTTGGCAATGATAGGGAGCAATGACATTGCTGTTTCCAAAGTTTTGTAGACGTAGGGGAGTACTTTCATTACATTATCAATATAACCACAGGCAATTGATTCATTTTCCAAACATGAATGCCTGCCAACTGATAAGAACAAAATGATTTATAAGCATTAACTTGTAGGCAGTGTGTTACAGTGGAAAGGTGATAAACTTAGAATCCAGAGACCTCGGTTGAAATTGCATCTTTGACATTTACTAGCTGAGTGACCATGGGAAAAATCACTTAACCTTTCAATATTTCAGTTTCTCCATATGTAAAATTTATACTTGTATTACCCACCCCACTAACTTGTTCAACTGAATTCAATTCATCAAACATTCATTAAACACCACTCAAGATTCTTGAAGGGCTTCCAGGCCTTAGGTGAGGGCATTTTTTGTTTTGTTTTATTTTTTTGTACTGGACCTGTGATTATAATGAAGAAAAGCTTTACACAGGTTGGAGGAACTTTTTGTAAACCCTGAAAGAATTTAAGGACAGCAGGCAGGTAGAATAGAAAAAAAGCATGGAGAACACATATTGGGAATTGTGGAGATGTGAAGAAGAATGCCGGTGTAATCCTTAGACCACTCCTTCTTGAATATGGGTCCCTAAAGTTTGATGCATTCCATGGATAAGTGTCCATTAAAAAAAATAGTTCATGAGCCCCAACTGATGGGTTTACTTTATGAGCCAGTCAGAAGACATATTGGTTGAAATAAAACTAATTCAATCCAATGGAATAGCAAATAAAGTACCAAGAAAAGATGATCTCTTTCATACATAAAGTATACTCTCCTACAGGTAATTCAACTATAATAGGAAGGACATATGTAATGAGGGAACAGGAATGGAGGGCATACATGTAACAAGAACATATGACCAGGGAACATATGTAAAGAAATATATGCCAAGATAGTGTGTAACCAGGGTGTACACAGGATAAACATATAGAAGATATGTGCAGCTGATGCATGTGTATGGTGCATATACATACATATGTAATATATATGTAGAGCACATGTTTGACTCAGGGGCACTTATAGCCAGGACAACTCACAATTCTAACACTATAGGGTTACTGCTGATTACTTTTGGAGATAGCATCACACTACTCTTAGTTGTTTTCTAATAGATATCCAATCCCTGATCTTTGCTGATTATTTGCTGAGTATTGTGATCACTGGTCCCAACAACCAGCTTTTGGATTTCATCTCTTTGGGGATATCTCTGACTAAAAAATCCCCTCTCTAATAGGCTGACAGCTCTTTATTCTTAGCTAGAGGCTATGAGCCACCATACGAAGAAATGGCTTTAGAAACAAAAAGCCAGGCAGGGTGGCTCATGTTAATAGTAATTTTAAAAAATTTCAAGTGTTTGGGACTCAATCAAAGACTTTCCCTAAACCATTTGATTTAGAATAGGAATTCCTTTTAACTACAATTTAATCTTTTATGGGGTTCCTTTGCCCCCAAAATCCTTTCAAGGAGCTTTGCAAGACAAAAACAAAAATGAAAACATAGGAACTCTGTGGAAGTTCAGCTAAGAATTCCACTTCACTGCCAAGATCTTCTGCATTTTGGCATATAAGTCAATAAAAATAAACACTAAGGAAAAAAAAGGTAAGGGAAACACACATGGTCTTTATCTTCCACTGTCTTTAGCCTGAATTTTATCTGTCAGCAGCAAAGCTTCCAGAATTTGGTTCTATTTTGCCCAGTGGAAAACATTGCTGCCTCCTTACCCCAAAACTAATAGACCAATTTGAATGGAATTTAGAGTACATGAAGTAGTTCAATATGAAATAGGTCTGGCAAGGTAGATGGAAGCCAGACTGGCTAAGGAATGTACCTTTTTTAGTCTAAAGGCAATGAGTATCAAGTAAAAACTTTTTAGCTAAAGTGAAGTGTCACAGCTAAAGATCTGTGTCACAGAAAGTTTATTTTAGCAATGGGTGGGAGCTGCATTATAGAGAGAAACTAGAAGGAAGGGAGACCAATTAGTAGGTCATCCCAAAATTCCATGAGAAAGAGTCTATGTTAGAATAGTGCCTGCATTATTAGAGAGGAGAGGAAATATATGGAAAATTGATAAGCCATAATAGCTAAGACGGGTGGATTGAGAAAGAGGAATAAGTCAAAGATGAAACTAAGTTTGTGAACCTGAGTGACTGGGACGGTCATGGTATACTAAACAGAAAGAGGCAAGTTAGAAGGAAGTGAAGAAAATAAGGAATCCTTTCTTAAACACCTTGAATTGTTCAGGAGATAGTTTGTGATGTTATGTAGTCTAGGAAAGATATCAGGCTGTATAGATTTAGAAGTTATCTGCATAAAGATGATAACTGAATTTCAGGGCTTATGAAAGGAGGGAAGAAAGAACCAAGAGACTGAATGTAGGGACAAAAGAAAAGAAAACGCAGGACAGAGGTTTGTGAGATACCCATGCTTAGAATATGGGAGATGGATGATGATCCAGCAAAGGAGAATAAGAAGGAGGCACTAGACAGGTATCGGGAGAACCAGGGGAGATCAGCATCACAAGCCAAGGAAGAAGATAATGTCTAGAAAGGAAGGGGGTAGTGGATAAATGTCAAAAGGTGCATAAGAGTAGAAGCCTGAGAAAAAGTAATTAAATTTAGAAATTAAGAGACAGTTATTAACTTCTGAGATAGCAGTTTCTGTCAAGTGCTATGGTCATAAGCCAAATTGCAAAAGGCTGAGAAGCAACTGGGGGATAATGTAATTGGTGTAGATTGTTTCTACAACTTTGGTTATGAAGGGGAGATCAATAGTTTGATGCATAGTCAAAAGAAAACTGCCGTATTTCTGGATTTTGTTTGTTCATTCATTTATTTTTTTTAAGGTTAGGGAAGACTTGAGGTTGCTAGAAGGTGGGTACAATGCAAAGAGCCTGGACCTGAGGTCAGTCTTGAGTTCAAAGTCTTAGGACACTTGGCAGCATGAGTGGGTAAGTCATTAGCCTTTGTTTAATGCAGTTTCTTCTTCTGTAAAATGAGGATAATGATAACTTTTGACGCCCAAGGTTGATGTGAGGTTAAAATGAGATAATATTTGTAAAGAGCTTTATAAACCTTAATGCACTATATGGGGAAGAAGTAGAGGAAGGGAATAAGAATATGTTTAAGCACCTACTATGTTCCAGGCACTGGGCTAAACAGTTTATCTCTTTTCTGTAAATGTAATCATTTATATAAATGTTAGCTACTTTTAAAAATTATGTTTGTAGGCAGCAGAAAAGTAGATAAAGAGAGGCTGAAGATAAGAGAGGAGACAGGAAGACATGAGACCAGAGCACAATGGGACAGGTTAGGGTTGACAAGAAAGGTCACTTCTTCTTCAGAGAGTCAAATGAATGAGGAAAGTAGGGTGATGTACTTCTCAGAGAGTCAAGAGGATTAGGTGTGGAGGAGAGATATAGAAATCAAAGTCAATACTATATTATATTAATTATTACTATATATAATATAATATCTTCATATATAGTATACTATGTTAATAGTATATTCTGTAGTAGTTGGTGGCAGGCATGCTTGGGGTTGCTCCCCTTCCCTATCCTCTTTTCCACTCCCAATACTTCTTAATGATGAAAGTAGGATTGCATTGACAAAACCTGGTCTCCAATGCATCATAATGTAGGTGATGGAGAACTGGAAGGCTTTCATTTGCAAATAACTAACACTTAAATCTAGATCTGGACACTTTTAGGAGATCATGGTATAGTGTAGAAAAGACAGAGGGAAAACATGTAGAGGTTTGATCATGTCTAAATTTAGTAAACAAGACGGCAGTCGGTTCCCTTTTATTAGAGACAGAGAATCAGAGGTTCTAGAGTGAGTGGGTACCTAAATAGAGATCATTTTGTCCTAATTGTCCATCCCACCTACATCCCCTTCTTTTCTTCAATCCAATGAGGAGACCACACTGACAAAAGCAGACTCTCTTCCTTCGCAATTTCATTTGACAACCAGCATTTTAGAAATCCTTCTTTCCAGTTGTGGAGACAAACTTGTCTTTAGGGAAGAAAAAAGGAAAGGAGTGAGAAGAGATTCCTTTTCTTACTGTACCCAAAGGCTTCACAAAACTTACCCTCCTTGGTTAGAAGAGAAGAACAGATAAAATATCTTTATTTTGAAAAATAGGGATTTAGTCACATAAATGTCAGTGAATTTCTCAGACTTATAAAACAAGTCAGGGAAATGTAAATTAGAATTTCCATCTTCCAGTCCAGTGGCTTAATTACATCCTTTACTTTCACCTTCAGTTTACATTCAGTTTCTAAACACACAAGGTGTATAGGAGGGGGTGGGGTAAGAAGGGGGAAGGAAGATAAATAAATGGAAAACAATTCCATTTAGCATCTCAATTTAATTATTCAAATTCATTGCACAACCAGAAGCATTTATTTCTTAGTGATGAGAAGCAGAAAGGAGATGGAGTTCACTTTGGTTAAATCTTTTATAGCAATTCAAAGGTAAAAATGCTAAATATTAATTATATATGTAAAAAATATTTAGAAATCATCTTTTCCTCTATAATGTTTTATCTTTTAAAATAATTATTCCTAAATTTTCAAAAGTTTTCATGAATTGAAGTCAGTCAGTAAGTCAACAAGAATTTATTAGGTTCCTACTACTTGCTAGGTACTTTGCCCAATATGCGCTGAACTAATGAATTAAAGATCATTAAGAGAATATAGGAAGGATCCATGATTTCATTAGCATAGGCAGTGGGTGGGGGGAGGACTCTTCCACAAGAGCACTTTCTGTGGTTTAGTAGATAAGTCTTTTGGAATGTCCTTGGGCATTAAGAGGCTATATGACTTATGATCACACAGCTAGAGAGGATCATAGTGAGGTTTAGAACCAGGTCCTGGTAAAGCCAGTCCTGAATTCTTTGCCATACAGTGCCTCATTGAAAGAAGAGCTAATGGAAAGCTAACATAAGCTTTATTTGTTGGAATTGTTAAAATTGAATTCTACCTAAAACTTTGAGGGTTACAGCCACATGTTTCATAGGGATTTGCTGGTATAAAGACATTGGGAGGGGGGGCCAAGATGGCAGAGAAAAGCCAAGAAGTTGCCTGAGCTCTCCTCACTTTCCCTGGGAAACAATGGTAAATCAAGCCTCTAAATGGATTCTGGAGCAACAAAACCTACACAAAGATTGTGTGAAACTATTTTCCAGTGTAAGATAACTTGGAAGGACTTCAGGAAAGGGCTGTCTCACTTGGGTAAAAGGGGAGTACAGTCCAGTATAGATGGTGTCTGGGCAAGCTAGAAGGAGGATCTTAGCCACAGCATACATCAGCAACTAAAACACCTTGGTTCTGGATCAGTAGGCCAGTGGCACAGCAGGCCAGCTGTGAGGCTTCTGGTGCAGAAGGCAAATTGCTATCCCCAGAACCCAGGGCACAACAGGCATAACTAGGCCAGGCCACCTCAGCACAGTGTCCAAGCCACAAACAACTGAGGCCCCAGAGCAGAAAGCCAGTGACCATGCCCCTGGCCCCCAGCTCAAGAAGCTTGGGACAGTCCCCCTTGTGCCCCAGGAGCAGAGCTCAACTTTAAAGCCATGAAATAGCTTTAAAAAAGAGCAAGAAACCAGAAGAGAGACCTGACCACAGAAAGCTATTATGGTGACAGGGAAGATCAAAACACAAATTCAGCAGAGGACAACAATGTCAAAATGTCTACATGCCAAACCTCAAAGGGGAATATGAATTGCTCTCAAGCCCAAAAAGCCTTCCTGGAAGAGCTCAAAAAGGATTTTAAAAATCAAATAAGAGAGGTAGAAGAAAAATTGGGAAAAGAAATGAAAGATATGCAAGAGAGTCAACAACTTGGAAAAGGAAGGACAAAAATTGACTGAAGATATTGGGGGTTTTGTCTTTAGAGTTCTGTGCTCCCACCCCATACATACATATCAGGCACATAAAAATATCTCTGTAATAATTATTTTCTCTAGTTCAGAGGGTCATAGAATAATATGTTCAGGACAGAAGACTCATTCTCCCTCTTGGCACTGTAGAACAAATTTTAAAATATGGCCCTGTTAATTACACAAATTTTCACCAAGGTCAATATGAAAGAATCTAAAGTTCACATTCTAGTATCTGACAGTAAAATCTAATGCCATCACTTTATGCAAAAAGGATAAGTTCTTACATATCTTTTAAATGAGCTATTATCTTCTGATTGAACAGTGTCCAGAGCTTAATGCTAAGGCAGTTTTGTTATGTTCACAAAGCTGATTTCAGTACTTTGCTCACAACTTGTAGTTCCTCTGAGTCACAGATATGGTGATGTGTTGTTATTGGGCAGGAAGTTAGTGGGGTGTTCTTAAGTAAAACAGTGTTCTCCCCAGAACCAATAATTACAAACACACACCCTGAGGTGGGCAGCCCTGACACAAAAAGGAAAAGAAAACAATATGCTCGTCTGAACACTCTGTTGTCAGATAATGAGATTGAATCATCAAGGTGTACTAGAATGCCTTTTTAAAGGGATCAAGAATTCTCAGAGGTCAATGAAACAGATTTCATCTTAAAAACTATATTTGGAACTGGCCTCTTTTTAAATTGTTTAGTTTAGACAAATGCAAGTGTTTCTGAAGATACATTCAAAGAGGAAGCAAGAGGCAAATGCAAGTCTTTCAACATCAACACTGATAGCATATAACTGGGGATGGGGCATAGTGGGGTCAGAGGGGGAGAGCAGGGGACCATCTGCCATTTGTCTGAGGCTGGATTTGATTTTATGACTTCCTTGCCCCAAATACAATGTTCTATCAAACTGACTCCTGCTACCCTTTATTATGGCATATTATGTATCACAGAACCTCAAAGTTAAAAGGGACCCCAAAGGCTATCTAGTCTAAGTCATATCTAAAAAGAAAAGAAACAGTGATAGAAAACTCATTACTCCCAAAGGAAGTTCATGCCTCTTTTAGCGAACTAGAAACTTAAAATCAATTTTTTATTCTGAACTTAATGAGCGCCAAATAAAATAAGTATTTTCATAGGCAAAGTAGAAGAAAAAAAGATTATAAGTGAAATTGTGAATTTATTATGTATGAGTTGATTTTCATTACATATTACATAATATATGTAATATATGTATATGTATGATAATTTCAACATGTAACTTTCAAATCTGCCATGCTTGTCTATATTTCCTTCTGGCCTTCCTTCTGTTATTTTCTGTGCTGTAAAAAAAATGCTTCAATAACCCTTTTTTCCCCTTTTTTTCTTTTCTTGGGGTAGGGGAAGCAGACTTATCCTTCCCTTTCTTCCATATCCCCACAAAAAAAAGAAAAAAAATAATTTTTAACAAATATGCATACTCAAGCAAAACAAATTCTCACATTGGCCACATCCCAAACTGTATGTCTCATTCTGTACCTTGAGCCAATCACTTCTGTGATAATAGATCAATGACACTGACAATTGTTAACAACATTTCCCTTATGGTAAACTGAAGTCTGTCTCCACAACTGTCACCTATTACTCTTACCTCTGTCCTATCAGGTGTAGCAGAACAAGCCTAATAATCCTTTTACATGCAGAAAATGAAATTCAGGGCAGCTCTTTGTCACACATTCCATGGAGATTTTCCAGATCTTTCCTATAGTTAGTCAAAATCTCTTTTTTGAGGTTTTTTTTTACATAAATGTAAATAATAATAAAGTTTACATTTTATTCAAGAACTGAAATGTTTAATTGTCATAGAAATGAAAATAAAAGGCACACAGTAGCTGTTCCAAATCTTTTTCTTCTCAGGTCACTGGCACCATTACTCACCCCGTCTCAGCAGAAGCCCTGAGATCTCTATTCTCCCAGTTCCAAATTACCTCAGCATCATCCAACATTCTCTTCTCCCTTTTTCCGGTTATGGAGGATGAAGAGTCCCTTTTCCAGACCATGGACAAGCTCTTTACTTACGACCTTAATCCCATCCTCTCCCATTTACTCCAGCAGCTTGTCCTATTCTTTCCCCAGTTTACAATCTCTCCTTATCTACTGAATACTTCACTGCCTTCAAACATGCCTGATTCCCTTTCATTCTAAAACCAATAAATTAAAAAAAAACCCACAGAAACAAACACACACGTAGACACATGCACAAACCTTTACCTGATCATGACATTCCCTCAAGCTAATGACCTAGATCTAACTTTCCTTTCACAGTTAAACTCCTAGAAGAAATAAACTACACCACTTTTCTCTGCTTTTTGATCTCCCACTCAATTCTCAATCCTTGAAATCTGGTTTCTGTCCATACCCTTTGACCGAACCTATTCTTTCCAAGTTCACTGATATCTCTAAATCCAATGGCCTTTTCTCAGACATCATCCTTCTTGTCCTCTATGCAGCATTTTATACTGTGGGCTACCCTCTCCTTCTGGACTCTTCTCTTCTCCTTGGCTTTTTGTGATATTGCTCTATCATGTTTTTCTTTATACCTTTTGTACTGATTCCTCTTGATCTCTTTTGCAGGATCATCATCCATGTCCCACACTGCATGCAAAAGTGTACCCAAATTCTCTTTATCTGTTCCCATGGATTATTTCTATTGCAGATAATGAGCAAATCTAGAGTTCTAGTCCCACTTCTCAATGCTTTCTGAGTTTCTCTACTTGGATGTCCCATAGACAATGCAAATTTAGCATGTTCAAAACTGCATTTGTTATCTTCCACATAAATTCTTCAAAAGAATTCTTCAAAACTATTTGTGCCTGCATCCTCTTTTTCCTTTGGGGCTTGGTACACAACTTCTTTGGAAAGTCTAGATTCATCCTCTATGGGAATAATGCCCAACATTACTTTTGATTACTTTGGTACTTTAAGGTTTGTAAACCACTCTGCCTGCATCATCTTATTTGATCTTTATAGCAACCCTGAGAGATGAACACTAAATATCATTATTTTCATTGTATAGATGAGGCAATTGAGGGAAAAAAATTAAATAACTTTCCCAAATTCACAGTCAGGAAGTGTTTGAGATGATAAAAAGATGCAGGGAACTCACCTTTGGTCCCTAGTGACCGGGGCTGCCTACCAACTTGAGCTAGTGGGGTTGGGGATGGACTTTTGTTAGAAAGAAAAAGAAAAATAAAGTCAATCATCAGGTCTGGGTTATTCCCCACACTTTTTTACTTTGGACTTTAAGACTGGAGTGCCATGCAGTGTATTTGTGGGTGAGTGTCATGTCTTTCTCCCTCTACCTCTCCTCTCTCTGCAATGCCAAAAAAAGATGACAATTCATAAGAGAAATATATAGTGAACCTTGTAATAGAGCTCCTGAATCTCCAGTTCCTGGATACTTCTTTCTTTCAGTTGGGATCCTGAGCACCTGCTAGAGTATAGAATACTTAAAAATGTATCTTTCCAGCCTTCAAGGTTACCTTATGCTTTGCAGGTAATCTTACATTCAAGAGTATATGAATTTGAGAGCTTAGGCAAGAGATCTATTTGAGGGGCCAGATTTCCTTAACAGTGTTCTCCCTGTAGAAGGAAGAAGTTCATCCTGAAGCTAAAGGGAGGGAAAACCCTGCAATGAGGGAACAGAATATCTGGATCTTGCCAATCATCCACGAATTACCATAAATTGCTTGGACTGCATAAATCACAGGTAAATGGGGAATATTATTTAGAAGCCCCAAGGTCTCCAAAGAGCTATTTAACTGTTTTATGGGTACCAAGCTGACACTGAGACTATCTGTGTAACTAAGTCACAAATGTTTTTTTCCAAGGTTCTATGAGTCTTTTGTGTCTTATGTAGTTTCTGTGGCAGGTAAAATAAAGGCTGTCTCATAGCCAACATCCATATTGTTCATTGTATGCCTATGTGGGAAAAGGGGGATACAATTAACTACATTTGGGGAAACTTAGATGCAAGCTACACCTAAGCTTTATTTTAGAGGTTTTCCTATGTAAGTAGAGGTGAGAGCAAAGAGTCAAAGAAAGAAATTTGTGATCATCTCTCCAAGGATCAAACCTGGTCCATGTAAGCCTAGAGTTCTGATAGTAGGAGGGGTGATTCAGGACCACAGGTAACATTTTGGCCTGTGTAGCCAATTCTTAATTGACTCTCCTAATGAGTCCTAACAATGTTCTTAAATACTCTCAGACCTTAAAACAGTAGTCTTTTGTAAAAACTATAACCATGTATGCCTAGAGCTTACACTCACCCTGAAATATAGTTATTCAAATTTAACAAGCAAATAAATTTTTGCAAGTTTTTATAGCTCATGTCTATCTTGGTGATTGTAAAAACTTTTCTCATTTTCAAAACAGTAATAAAATAAAACAAAAAGGCGGAACACCAAAAACTGAAACTCACTAAGCTTCCTTTCTTAAAAGGAAAATGCAGTCCCAGCTGAGCTTCCAAGAAATTTGGGATGCCCCTTACAAAGATTTTGTTATTTGGGATTGATGAGGTCATCTATTCACTTTCAGATGAGAAATCAAACTACCCCAAACTGCTAATGAGTCTCTGAAAGATTCTGCATTGAAACTATGTCCAGTCCTGGGGGCTGATTCCCCAAAGAGTCTGTTTTTTTCTTTGTCTTATTACTCCAACTTGGAGGAAATCCAGAAAAGTTTCCCAAGTAGCTTAGACATAGTTTGTATTTAGATTTCCACAAAGCTGGATAACAGCATCCCCAACTTCTACACACTTACTCATACAATATAGATTTTGGTTATGACACAGCTTATATTTCATCCAGTACAAAAAATGTACAGGATGTTAAGGATACGTAGGAACCCTTAAACAAAGAGGAATGTAAAGCATTCAACTAGTCAGTCCATCAGCTCCCCATCGAAGGGAACTAAACTTGCATTTGCTATTGGTATAATGCTCTGTTGCTTTCATGAATCCTTCTTCCCCACAGAGAACTCCATAGTCTTTTCAGGACTCATAATGCTACCCTGTACTTTGTCCTCAGAAGGTAAACATACTCAGGACCAAGCTGAATAAGCAAGCTCGTTTCTCATAGGACTTGTATTATATGAGTAACTCTTTGGCTCTCCAAATAAGACACTGTTGTAAGTATGTGGATTGTCCTTTTCTTTCTTTAAGGATTATGCTGCACCAGGGAATTTCTCTCTCACTCTGAGTTTTGGATCTCAATCTATGGAATTTAGGAACATGAGAAATGAATGTTACCCACAAGGTAATTCCCAAATCTAGCACTGCCCAGGAGATCTACTATCTTAATGCTTATTCTTTTTCCTACTGACAAACAAATTAGGTTGACTTATCACAACAATAAAATAAAGAAAATATTATAATTCAATTTTATTTAAATGCAAGTATTCAGTTAAGTGAAGGAAATTTGTGTTTCACATTTTCCAATGAATGAGCAAATCTTCTAAAAGAGAACATAATCATATGACTGAAATGCATGCTCACCTTTGCCTGTCCTTTAGAGAGAAACATGAATCAGCACTATCCATTCTAAGCTTTGTCAGCTTGATAAAACTATTGTTAATGCATTTTTAAATAGCAAACAAATAGCAGGGTTGACATTTATTTGCATAAGAACCTGAATATGCTCCCTTAAACTGTATTAACAATGTATGTCTTTGAATATTAGACCTAAAGAAAATAGCAACAGGAGTTTTTTTTGTGTCCTCTGCACAAATCTGTGTACTTATGTAATGCTTAATTTTAAACAACTGCCACTTTGTTCTGTATCAGGGTTCTGCAGTGTCATTGCATTTGGACAATATGGACATTGGAATTACTCAGTACAACCCTCAACGATGACTTCCTGAAGGGGGACAATTACACAGAGAATTCTGTCAAGATAGAACTGTGCTGCTTGTTGCTAAGTCCTTGGCATGTCTTCTAATTGATGAGTTATGTTCAAAGGGACCTTTTTTGTCTCCACAAGACTAACGTGATTCTTATGGTTTTTGAGGCTTTTAACTGAACAATTTTTCCTCTAACTGGATTAGTGGGGGAGGGGGGACTAAAGAGTAAAAAGGAGGGGTGTTCCCTTCTCCATGACATTCCCTTCTCCATCCCCTCCCCTTCCCAGCAGCACAACTGATTCTCAAGAAAATGTGAATGATTCACTGAAGCACAGCATGGAAATCAAACGTAAGCAGAGCAGCTGCTTAATTCTGTTTCTTGCCGTCTATGGCAACAACAGCAGAGATATTTCTTATTTGACAGTGTACTGACCTTTTCCTGTCATCTCTCTTTACGTGTCATACAGTGCTAGATGCCATGGCTATCTATTATCTAACCCCTTATGTCACTCTTCTATCTCTATCAATTCCTGTCTGTTTATCTATCTCTATATTTCTCTCATCTATCTTCATTTTTATCCATCTCTGGCTATCATCTATCTATCTATCTATCACCTTTATCTGTATCTATCTATCTACATTTCTATTTATCTTTACCATCTATCAATCTATCATCTCTATCTGTCTCTATCTATCTCTGTATATCTCTCATCCATCTTTATCTCTGTATATCTCTCATCTATTTATCTCTAGGTATCTATCTATCTACACTTCTGTCTATCTACACTTCTATCTGGCTATCATCTATCAATGAATCTCTCATTTCTGTTTATCTATCTCTGTATATCTCTCATCTGTCTCTGTATGTCTCTTATCTGTCTCTATCCATCAACTATCTATTATCTACTTATTTATCTACTATCAATCTACCATCTACCTATTCATCTACTATCATCTAGCTATGTGAAATCAATCAATTAATCAATCAATCAATCACTTATGTAATTTAAAGGCAGAGGCTCTAGAGACAAAGATAGTTTGAATAAAGGAAATATCATTTCCTCTGCCCTTCTCTAGTTTCATTTTTTAATAAAGGAGAATGGTGAAGTGACATGGTCAGACCTGTGCTTCAGGACAAATTGACAGCCAAAGGAACTGTAAGGAATGAGATTAAAGATTAGATATTATTGTTATCATAATTTCACATTTCTGAATATTCTTTTCAATAATAAAATAAAATATAACATTAATGTCCATTGTAATTTAGTGAAAAAAACACAGGACTTGGAATCAGCAGACTTGAATTTGAGTTTCACATCTACCATATCTTGGCTGAGTGACTTTGGGCAACTCAATTAACCATTCCGAATCTCAGTTTCCACATTTGTAAAAAGGACTAGTACTACTTTCACTATCTATCTCATAGGGTTGTAATAAGGAGCAAATGAAACAATGTATATAGAATTATAGTCACCATAAAAAGCAATACAAGTGTGAGATTATTTTTCTATATATACATATTCATATAAGTAACAAATCTATTCAAATGCCTAAGTAATGTCATAAAGTCATAGATCCTTCAGGCCTTAGAGATAATCTCATTCAATTCTCCCATTTTCTACAACAAGGAATTCCTTTGAACATATGCATAAATTTGAATGCTAATGCTATACTTTATTTTATTATTAAAAAGGATAATCAGACATACAAAAAAATGATGATAATAATATTTTATCTTTAGTCCTATTCCCTGCAGTTCCCTTGGCTGCCAATTTGATTATCCTAAAACACAGATCTGACCATGTCACCTTCCCACTTTCCTTAAATCAACTCTAGTGGCTCCATATCACCTCCAAAATAAAATTTAAAAAAATCCTTCCTTCTCTTTCTTTTCTTCCTTCCTTCCTTCCTTCCTTCTTTCCTTCCTTCCTTCCTTCCTTTCTTTCTTTCTTTCTTTCTTTCTTTCTTTCTTTCTTTCTTTCTTTCTTTCTTTCTTTCTTTCTTTCTCTCTCTCTCTCTCTCTCTCTCTCTCTCTCTCTCTCTTTCTTTCTTTCATTCTTTCTTTCTTTCTTTTTCATGCTCCTCAGAGTGCTGCATACTCAACACTCCAAATACATCTTTGGCTTAGCACATTAAAGTGCCACTCTGATGTCTCATAGTGGCGTGGAGATGATCCTGGGTTCTGAAAGGATATGAGTTGGGTATGAGTTCTGATAGGTCCTAGCATGTGGAAAGCATGGGTCCATTGACAGGTTGCCCTTTATCCAAGGGCCAGCTTAGGTAAGTGAGGAGAGATGACTAGGTGTCACATTATGCTTTGACCCAGCAACTCATGAAGATTATCCACCAAGACACAGAGGGATTGCAATCAGTATTGGTTGACAGTATATCCATACTGATGCATTCATGTATCTTTCTGAAATATTGAAGGAGTTAAGACAAGGGCACTGATAAGTCTTATCATGCCAAACCCTCTGTAATTTCCCAATATCCCTGGGCTAATTTGGTATTTGAAGGTTCAGTAAGAAATGTGAAGGGCAGCTAAATGGCACAGTGGATAGAACACTGGGCCAGGAGTCAGAGAGACTCATCTTCATGAGTTCAAATATGACCTCAGACATTTACTAGCTGTGTGTGACTGGGCAAGTCACTTAACACTGTTTGCCTCAGTTTCTCATCTGTAAAATGAGCTAGAGAAGGAAATGACAAACCATTTCAGTATCTTTGTCAAGAAAACCCCCCATGGGGTCATGGAGAGTCAGACATGAATGAGAAATGACTCAACAACAAGAAATGTGAGCAGAGTTTTTGAAGTGTTAAATATATGTAACTAGAAGACACTCTTCACTTTATAATCATTGCTGGCACATAAAGCAGGGAAACTCTAAATATGCTCAAAGCAAGTTTTTGTTTTGTTACAGGAAAGTTAATTTATTTTAGGATTAAATATTATAATTTAGGATGCTTCACAGCTATAAGGAAGAGAAAAACAGGCCTATGAAGAAAGAAGCTTTAATTGTAGCTCACCAGTAACTATAGGGTATATTCCATATTTTACACATGCTCAGAACAGCTTTTGGCTTTAGCACAAATATATGCTTTAAAAAAGTTTAATACCATGTACATTTGTAAATTGTGAATGTCTCCTGGAATTCATTGTTTTCCCCCATTTACAACATATACCCCAGCATTAAACACTTAGCTGCAAATGAAAAATATGCCTTGGATCTCCTTAATATTGTAGCTATATTGTGCCATCCATCCCAGTATATTTTATAGGTAGGTCATAAAACTGGCAGCTTTAACTTCTGCTACCACTGGAGTACTGATGATATATGCTATAAAAATAATTAATCAACATTAGTAGCTAAGACTCACTCTAATTTGAGAAAGAAAAAATCAATATATTAAGGACTATAGAAGGGTGAACCTAGACCTCTTTCCAATATACCACGCTAGCTTCTTTCTTTCCTTATTTTCAGTAGGTCTGCAGAGTATAAAAACGTCAGGCCTGGGAATCAAGATACTTGAGTTGTAGTTCTACTTTGGTCATTTGAGTAAATCACCAATCTTTCTGTGCCTTGGTTTATGAAATGAAAGGCTTGGATCAAATTATCTCCAAATCCCTCCTACGTCTAAAATTCTATGATTCCTTTCCTAAATATTTCTGGACATTATAGAAGGTATCTATATATCTATATATGGATATATATATATATATATATATATATATATATATATATATATATAAAATCTCTATCTTGCATATAGATAATTGTGTGCTGGAACAAAACCATTTTTTTAATCAATGCCAATTTTATGGCATATAATGAAAAACTTGTGATTTGTATGTGTATATTTTTATAGTGAGTCCTCTATATAGGCAATATTTCACAAATTAGTTCACACTATTTATGAATAATATAACACCATGAATGTTTACTTTTTCTCTTTATTTTTGTAATACCTCTGTTGGGAGTACAATATTGATATAAATAAGTTCTATTGAATTGATTTTTGTTATTGTTCGGTCATTTCAGTCATATCCAGATCTTCATGACACCATTTGGGGTTTTCTTGGCAAAGGTACTGAAGTGATTTGCCATTTCCTTCTCTAGCTCATTTTATGGATGAGGCAACTGAAGCAAGCAGGGTTAAGTGACTTGCCCAGGGTCACACAGCTAGTAAGTGTTTGAAGCCAGATTTGAATTTAGGAAGGTGAACGTTCCTGACTTCAGGACCAGCACTCTTATCCACTGTGCCACCTAGCTGCCCCATTGAATTGATATTTTGGTTCAATTTGTTCAAGAATTAATTGATCAGTTCCTTCTTTTCCATTCTTGCTGCCATCTTCCCAGTCTATACAGTCATTGCTTTGGACTTAGATTATTGTAATTCTCAAAATTGTTCTTACTTTCTACAATGTCTTCCCCTTCCAAGCCTTGTACCTAGTAATCCATTCTGCCAGGCTAATTTTGCAAAATTACTTTTGATAATTACCAAAGTCAAGAATTATTTTCCCGTGTCCATGGAGGAAAAATTCAATTCTTCAGTCTGGCATTACAATGCTGTCTATAACTTAGACTTCTTTACAAATCTAACTTTAAAAAATAACTCTTCTATGTGAATCCTTTTCTTCAGATAAAATAGTCCCTTTAACTTCTAAATCTTGGCTTAAGCTACTCTAACTACCCAGCACACCATTCTCCCTCTTCTTTGCCTAAATTTTGTGTATCCTTCAAAGCCTATCTTTGATAGACTGAGCTCCTCCAATAACCCTTATCTCACCACTCTAGTCCAAAGTGATCACTTATTACTCCAATCAAAGTACTAACTGGTTGTTTGTCATTTAACAGGCAAATATTGACTCATGATATCTCTAGTATTACCATATAGTACCAGTATTTACTTTGTATTATTTATTACTTAAATTTTATGTTTTTTCTCCTCAACTACATTGTAAGCTCTTCGAGGACAAGCACCATATGTTATATACTCCTTTGTATACCTCACGTCCCTTAACAATGGTATGTACATTTTTTGTTGTTATCATTCGTATATTTAATGAATCTATATGGTCTATTTTAAATGGTCTTGCCATTAAAAAATAAAAAGGAATGGTTAAACGGTTATAAGGACAAAAAGAAGTGTTTTTGTTTGTAAGAATATCTTAAATAAGATTACTTGACAAATTTTGAATAAATTTGTTGAATAAATCAACAAATATCTATGAAGCTTATTGTGAGTAAAACATTATGCTTTGTTCTGGGGAGGAAGAAATATGCAAAGAAGATATGATGCAGTCACTGAACTTAAAAAAAAAAGTTACAGCCTAGTAGAAAGGTAGGACACCATCATTGGTAGTTATAATAGACATTGCTACACGACAAGTTCATTAAATAGTTACGAAACAAAATGCTTTATGAGGATTGAGGAGAAATGCTGTAACTAACATGGGGCAAGGGGAAACCAGGAAAGGCTAACATTTAGTACACGTATTAAGGAATGAGGGAAGACAGGCATTCCAGACACAAGGAAAATCCTGAAAAAAGATATGGAGGCATGAGAGGACAGTCTCTATTTGGGGACAGAAAGTAATCTAATTTAGTTAGAGTTTAGAAGAATGTTTAAGGAGAATAACATGTAAGTCTGGAAAGTTGGGGTGATACCAGGTTCTAAAGGGTTCTGTATATGGGGAAAATAATTTTTCCTATAAGGTAATATGTGAGCCATCAAAGATTTTTGAGCAGAGAAGATATATGACAACATCTCTATGTCAAATACATAATTATGGTAAAGGACTAAAGATCAGATTAGAGGGTAGAGAGAAAAGAGGCGGTAAATAGGTTTTGCAAAATTCTAGATAACTAGATCCCAAACTAGGGTGGTAGTAGTAGTATCAGAGAAGAAGAGATAAACCCAACCAAATTTAAGGAGATGGAATTGACCTGATCTGGTAAATGATTGAATATAAAAAGTGAGGAAAATGAGAGAGACAAATAAGAAGAAAAAATGAATCCGAAGTCATGAATATAGGTGATTGGGGTAGGAGTTTTGTCAAAGGGATACTGTAGGCAGCTGGAGTTACAAATTGAAATGGGATATGATATAAGAAATTCAAATTTAGTCAATAGTTCTTCCCAGCTCTGCAATTTACTAGTTGTGTGATATTGAGCAAATCACTTGACTTCTACGATATTTAATTGCCTCATCTGTAAAATGAAGGTGTTGGGCTAGATCACAGCATTTAGATCACAGATTTAGAACAAGAAGGGTCCTAAGTGATCATTTATCCCAACTCTTCTCATTTTACAAAGGAGTAAACTGAGGTCTAGAAAAGGGAAGTGAACTTGCCCAGGGTTCCACAGGTAGCAAGAGGTAGATTTAGGATTCGAACCTAGGTCTTCTGACTACAGATTCAGCAGTTGAACATTCCATAATTGAAACATCATCCTCAGGAAGACTAATGGTCTATCCCTTCTAATATCCTGCATCTGAGAGTGGAACCCCAGAATAGTTTGCCGGTGAACGTGATGGCCGTTTTCCATAACATCATCCTCCAAAAGGTTAGAACATACATCAAACATTTCCAACTTTGCTTAATAATAGATTTCATTAGTGACTACCAGCCTTCAAATTTCCTAACCCTTTCTTGAATCTATTTATATTATTAGCCAGTATTAGTTCTTGGGGTGAGAGGCTCCATATGTTTACCACTCATTATATAAAGAAATACTTCCTTTTATGAGTCTTCAAACTACATTCTTCAAGCTTCATAAAAATGGTAATCTGTCCCAGTACTTTATAGCTGTGTATGTAGCTTAAATATATTTAAAAGCACAACCTTTGCCTTTAACCTCAATTTCATTTTTTACACTCATCATAAAATATAAATGTGAAGATATTCAGCTCTCTTCTCCCCTTAGCATTAGGTATTTTCCCTTCCATCCCCTAGATTGAGGGGTAAAGGTGGGTGGGGATATTACGACAATTGCAACAGCCAGCTAAACTTTCTGCTGCAATGCGGTCAGCAGCAATGCACATTGCCATGGTGCCCTTCCTTCCCTGTCTCCCTATATAATGAGCGGTCCCCATCCTTTCAGATATGTGAAGCTTAGTGATGCCCACACACAAGGGTGAAGGGACATTCTTTCCCCATAACCCAGAACTGAAAAGGTAAGGGGAAACAGGTCATTTTTTTCACCTTTCCAATTGTCTCTCCCCTCATTCTTTTAGAGAATAGGGTTGACTTTTTCAACATATTATTATAAAGGGCTTTACACAGTAACCACTGAACAGGTTCTATAAAGCCCAAGAATCTGTAGTTTTCCAAATTCCCTCCAAGCTCAAAGTAGACTAAGTGAATTTATCTTATGTCCCCGAGAATGTTCAAGCAATAAAAGAAAAAAAAACCCAGCATTTCAATATTTAAGGTTGTTTACATAACACATGCTATACTAATTTAATTAGCTATGTTTTGCTACACTGCTTTCATTTTCACAAGAATGGATGTGTGCTTGTTTCTATTCAAACCAGAATTTCATTTTCCCAGCTCTCTTTTTTTTGCAATATAGAGCTCAAGAAAGCTTATTTGTATTCTTTCTTTTCAGGGGGTGGAGTTCTGGATTTTGTGTAAGGCAAGCTTCTGTTTTAAAATCATCCTTTGAGGAAGAAAGCCTTTTATATATTTCACATGTGGCAACAGAAAAGTATTTACTAGATGTGAAAAAAAACAAAAAACAAATGTAATTTATTTCCAAGTGGCCAGTCATTTGATTCCCAAATCCACTGATGCACACTTAAAATATACCTTAGGGAATATTTAACTAGTGGAGTGAATGGGATTCTACAGGTAATGGGTGGGAAGACCCAACCCCAGTAAACAGATCAGAGTATTAAGAAAAGCCCATAAATGATCACAGTTTGGCTATCTAAAGCTATAATGCCAAGAACAGGTTGAAGAGGACCTGAATTTCAGTTCTGGCTCTGTTACTTGCCACCTTGGTGACCTTGGGAAAGTGACTTCACTTCTCTGAGCCTCAGTTCTCCCACGTATGTAGTGCCCCTTATTTTCCTTTCTCAATATATATAGCTGTGTGTGTGTGGGTGTGTGTGTGTGTGTGGGTGTGTGTGTGGGTGCATGTGTGTGTGTGGAGAGAGAGAGAGAGAGAGAGAGAGAGAGAGAGAGAGAGAGAGAGAGAGAGAAGCAGACAGAGAAAGAGACAGATAGAGAGACAGAGACAGAGAGTCGAATTTGATGACCTAAGGTCCCCTTGAGTTCTAAAGTCTATGATCCTATAACTAGTTTTGTCCTCATTATCAAGGACATCAGAGAAAGGATCATTTGTCTTTGACCTCAAATTTAGAAGGTGAGTAATATTAAAATTAAAATCCAAAGAAAAAGTTAGGCCCAATATAAAAATTAACATTCACAATAGGAAACTATAAAGGGCTAGGGTGAGATGCGAAGGATGGGGTGGGGGTGGTTGCTGCCTTTTTGCTAAATAGCCTGGCTTTGAATGATCTGTCTATGAAAACACAAAATATGAGACCTTTGTTTGTAGGAATTAACTTATATCTCTTTAAAAAGTAATGTTATCAAGATTAATAATCATGTTTTATCTACATATAAAAAAAGAAAAATATCTTGAGAATAGCTTATTTTTTCACTTAAAAAGAGGGAAGTCCAAGTATTACAAATAATTTTTTTTAAAATCCATGAAAAAATTTCACGAGTCATAAAATACAAAAAGAATCCATAATTCCCTCTAATAATTAGATAAGGCATCAGAGATCATACAGCTGAACACTGTGCCCAGTGCATTGATCTCCAATATGTATTCACCTAGATTCTCCTCAAACACTTTCAGTGATGGAAACTCACTCCTCTAGAGACAGTGAATTTTCCAGACAATCTTAATTGTATGGAAGTTCTTCCTGATTTAGGGCTCGTGGTTGTTTCAAATAACAGGTCTTCAAATGTTCTAACTTTTTTTTTTGGTGAGGCAATCAGGGTTAAGTGACTTGCCCAGGGTCACACAGCTTGTAAGTGTCAAGTATCTGAGGTTGGATTTGAACTCAGGTCCTCCTGACTCCAAGGCCAGAGCTCTATCCACTGTGCCACCTAGCTGCCCCAAATGTTCTAACTTTCAAGAAGCCTAAGATGCTTTTGAAAAGTTAATATTTGGGGGCAGCTAGGTGGTGCAGTGGATAGAGCACCAGCCCTGAAGTTGCATATGTGTATATAGAACACATGCATGTATATCCCCATCATAGCTGGGGACATTTTTACAAAGCTTGAAGGACATATATTTAAGATGCATTAAAGAAAGTATTTCTTTGCAGATTGAGCAATAAACATATAAAGCCATTACTTCAAGAACTAGTACTGGTTGATAATATAAAAAAAAAGGCTCAAAAAGGGTTTAGGAAATTTGAGAACTGCTAATCACTAAAGAAAAAAAAAACCATATAGACACAAACACATATGTACATGCATATGCATATAAATGGACATATTCTCTCTCCCCTCAATCATTTATGCATTCTAGAACATGGTATTAACTTCATGGCTAATGAGTTACCTATTTTTATAAAGAAATTCATCAGTTCACACATGAATTATTTCATGTTTAATTTTTAAAATATTTATTCAGTGCCTGGCAGTGATATGACAAGTTCCTGGAGCAAACTATAATCATTTATCATGCACGAAGATAAACAAGGTGAAGTTATGGTGTTCCAAAGAAAGGTGAATCTAGTCACAGAAAACATAAGAACTGCTTGTATCAATGGAACATTTTTCAAAAAAAATTCCTGATTTCATAAATGAAGTTCCTAAGGAGGCTGATGATGGTAAGAAGATTTTTCTCTTTGATTGTGAGATTAAATTAAATGCTAACAGTTTTTCCAGCTACAAACAAAACAAAGAAACAAGGTAGGGCTTTGGGCTTCTGTTCATTAGTGCCTGATTATTACTCTAGAGTTTATTCATTTAGTATTTAGCTTTATTAAAGTACATATTGAGTTCTGTTTGACAGAAGGAATTTTCCAAATAATGGATTGTGAAAATGGATAAGCACAATGGTATGCCCCCTGTGCTGACCAACTGAGAAAAGGAAAAGTAGAAAATAAGCAGATTTGAATTCCACCAACCTTACACAAATAAAAGTAGTCACATTTGATGACTTCCATGCAACACATTTGCCCTATGAAGGATTAATATATATAAGATGCGAAAACCCCCATATTTTTTGAAAAATTTAATAACTTTTAACTTTAATTTATTTTGAAAGTCAGACACTCATAAGGAAGATTAGCTGTCTCATTCTTCATCACCTGGCATAGGAATCACATTTTTCAACATCCAAAAGAAGATGATAAAGGTAAAAAGATATTGGGGAAATCACTCTCAAGATTCCCTTACTCTTCAAAGTTTTGGTTATGTTAGATATAAATGATGTTTCCTTCAGTGCACTGGAGTGAGCATTGCTTCTGGAGTCATAGGTCCTGGGCTCAAATCTTACCTCTAAGTCTCATTATCTGTGTGAATTTGGGTGACACGCATTTAACCATTTAGGCCTCAGTTTCTTAATTTGTAGGATGATGGGGTTGCACTAGATGGCTTCTGAAGTCCCTTGAAGTCCAACTATGATGATTCTATTCTCTTGGTTATAGAAAGAAGATGTTATTGGGAATCTTTCCTTTTAGGTTTCTGGAGTTGCTTTGTCCTGACCTGTGATTATTATTATTCTTTTTTTTTCCCCATTTTTGATGAGGCATTTGGGGTTAAGTGACTTGCTCAGTGTCACACAGCTAGTAAGTGTCAAGTGTCTGAGATCAGATTTGAACTCAGGTCCTCCTGACTCCAAGGCCAGAGCTCTATCCACTGTACCACCTAGCTGCCCCCTATTCTTTTTTTAAGAGAAGGTTTTGTGTTGGGCCATGCTGCCAAGCTGCCTGAGGTCTTGGACATAGAAATTTAGCTGTAATGAAACACTATCACAAAAGATTAACAAAAACTACCTCACCGATAGTACCTAGTGAACCGTATTTTCCCTTAGACTGCATCTATGTGAGAGTGGAGTACATTGAAGGAAGAGATCACAAGAACTTAACATGTAGTATCTATTATTCTGTCACACTTGAAAGGTTGCCCTGATGAGGTAACATGAGAAGTAAAGGTACAGTAAAATTGGCTTCTGATTTAAAAGCAAGTGAACAAAAAGCCATCAAAGCCTGAGGAAAATTTCATAACTGCAAATGCAACGTTGAATGTATAGATAGGTACTGGTCATGATTTCCCAAGTTCTAAGAGTTAGTTCTTTTTGTAATAGGCCTTGGTACAAATATGTTTGGAAATATTTGTTAAATTTGGAACTGAGAAGGAAAGAAAACAATATGTGAGCTTTTAGAGAGAAGAAAAGATTGTTGTGTACCATTACACCCTGGAATAAACATGTTTGATAATATAGAAACAACTTGACTAGTTAACAAAAATATGAATTCACTGCCTGGGCATCTGCCTGTTGATAGAAATCTGAATGCATATCTTTGGCAATAATCACATCATTCTTCATGACAAGCAAAATTCCATATGTTTGGCTCTTTCCTAGCTTATTTGTAATTTAACTATTGATCTATATGTTACCTAGATATGAACAAAGCTGCCACCTTCACAATTATCACTTCCTTGTCTTGGAAGCTGACATATCAGGAACATTTTGGATTCTTAGTCCTTCTAAACATCCTGCTGCTTCTGGTGCAATTAACCAATCATCTCCAATATCTAGGTCTCTCCCTCTACACCCTGTTCCATCTGATGAAACCACCTTTCATATATTCTATATATTAAATGTTCATCATATTTAATAGCCATAATTGGTCTATAAGCCATAACTGGATTTGATTTAACAATCATCCCACCAAAAGGTCAAAACAAATATAGGTAAAATTCTTTTAAAAAATCACAAGGGACAATGTTGTCAGTACTATCGGGGAACTGTAGGAAAGATGATGTAAGTCAATTTATTTTCCTGAGTGAATAATATGTGTAGACAGAACAGTAATTTGATTGCAACTAGACAACTAGCACAACTAAGCATTTCCAACCAACCATTCTTGCATTTTTAGAACATGTGGAGAAAATGCATTATCTCTTTAAAAACATAATTTTCCAAGTAATTGATCAGCTATGGTCATTTGCTGATTACAGTGCCATGGAATAGCTCTATTGCTTTCTAAAGATAGTGTCATGTATGTGAAAATAGCCTGATTATTTAAAATTAAGGAACCTGTAGTTTATTTCATAACAGATAGGGTCATAGAGCAAGAGATACATCTTTATAAATGGTCTGTTTTAGAAGGGGGGAAAGAAAATAAAACCTTTACTGCTTTCAAAAATGTTTCAATTTATAAAAATACTCTCTTTCCTTCTAACAAAGTCTTATGAATACATAAAATGGTACCTGTAGGATTTAAGGAATAAAAATGAAAATAAAAAAAAATCTCATCTTAGTTGTTTCAGAGTTTTATTACAATTTTTATTAGAGAAGTTCCGGTGAAGAGATGTTAGTGTTTCCACGATAAGCCCTATTTGTAAGGATTTATTTCTTGACTGTCAAAATTCACTCTTTAGATGCAACTGAATGTATCACCTCTCAGCCTGAGACTATATTCTCAGAACTCAATTTAATCTGAAATTAGTTTGGCTTTTTATATCATTGACTTGCCTTGAGGGAGAAAAGCAACTACAAGCAATGTAATGATCAATTGGGTAGAGGTAGGGAATGGCAAAATCATATTTTTGGCCAACCCTAGAGATAGTTTCTTCCCCCATTTTTAATATTAAACAGACCTAACCCACTGATACTGTTTACTGTGAAGGATAAGATGGTCTCATCTTTTTGGAGCTATGCAAACATTTTCTGTTTAAAGATGGATAAAGGAAAGAAAAAAGAAAATTGTTGAAATGTAAATCCCAAATCTGATTGAAAAAATACAATTTCCAGAATCATTGATCAGGACTGAAGGAGAAGAAAAGTGTGGATTGACTAAAAGATTGTCAAAATGCATTTTCAAGGAAAAGGTCCTGACAGGGTATAATAAATGGTGATGGTGATAAAGAAGTTTGATTTATTGATTTGATCAAAGAAAGTATAAGGAAGAAAATATCTTTTACTTGGCTTTTGAAAATTCTGTTACAAAGAAACATGAACAAAAACTCCTTGTGAAAAGATACGTGTGGTATAAAGATAGAACAACTGCCTTGAAACAGAGGTCAAAGAGGAGAAATAAATAACTAGACACCATATAAAATTCAGGTTATACATGGAGACAAATTTATATACACTGGAGAGGGTTGCCGGCTTTTTACATGAAGAGGTAAAAGGAGGACAAAAATTCCAATGGGACCTGATAAAATCAGTTAGCTGCCCTCCAGCCTCCCCACCCCCACCCCCATAGTTTAAATAATTGTGTAGAGGATAAAGTCAGTGGTGATTAATAGGGATTAGTTCAGAAGAAATGAGAACACGGATTTTGGTCTGGAGTTCACAGAGATAGAGACAACTCCATTGACCCAGCTTCTACAACCTGAAGAGAGGATTTGAATGCAATTCAGCACATGTGATTATGCAGACTCTTGCTAGGTCACACCTGGAGTATTGTGTTCAGTTTTAGCACACTACAGGAGTGTCCTGAAGACACAGAAAGAAAAGAAAAGAACACTAACAATTATCAGGGTTCTTGGGGGATATTAACAATGACAGTAGGGTGCTGAGCAGCTCAGAAAGAAAGGCACTCCACAAACACGGTGTATCATAATAATAATTATTACTACTGCTATTATTGTAGCAAAAAGAGAAGTGGTTAGGGAAATTATTTAGAAAGATTAATGAAAAAAGATTTGAGTGTGGTACAGTGTGTGTTTTTCACAGAGAAATGCCTAGAAAAGTTGGCTGTCATAAAATATAAAGGCAAGGATTAAAAAGAAGAAAACTAGTTATTCAGGGGAGCTTGAGAACTTTTTATTAAAAATGTAAAAGCGTTTGCTAATAGATTCCTAGGTGGTCTCTGAAGCAAGAAGTATTAATGTTTAGGATTCAGGTTGCAAATTATTACTTTCTGTTCAGACTTCCCTAGTTATCCAGCTAATTGTGAAATTGTTTTCATTAGTGTAGAAAACTTTGGATATCAATCAATCCATAAGTTTAACTTTTATAGAATCTAGAGAATCAAAATCTAAGAAAGCTATTTGGAAAATCATAGCATGTCTTATTGGGGAAAGACCTAGGAAAGTATCTAGTCCACTCTGTTCCTGAAAAGGAGTCACTCCTCAGCATATCTGACAAGTGATCAATTTTTGAAAAGCATAAAATAAAGAAATACAATACATACAAAAGAAAACCAATTATACTGAAATTAAAGTATTAATATATGTTGTATATGTTATGTAAACATTTATACATATGTGTGTATATATGTTATACATCTATATACACATATAATATCTGTATGTTTTATAAATACAGATATATACATATATGTAATAAGTTTAGAGTAGCTAGTTTAAGAATTTGTGGATGAGATGGACTGCGAGGTCTATTCTAGCTCTCTATGATTTATGAACTCTGAGTATATTTGAATATGTTATTCAGTGGTTTTTTAGTCATGTTCAACTCTTCATGACCACATTCAGGGTTTTCTTGGCAAAGATACTGGAGTGGTTTGCCATTTCCTTCTCCAGCTCATTTTACACATGGGGAAAGTGAGGCAAACAGGGTTAAGGGACATGCCCAGGGTCACACAGCTAGTAAAAAAGTTTTTTTTTTAAAATTTCATTTTGCAATAATTGAGACCAAATGGAGCTGTTTTGCTTACACTCTCCAAATCTGGAGTTAAATAGATACAAATTCATGAATTCCCAGAATCTAGAATTTTTACCCTTTTCCCTAGTTTATTCAAAGGCATCTAGGTGGTACAGTAGATAGAGCACTGGGCCTGGAGTCAGGAGGACCTGAATTCACATCAAGCCTCAGACGCTTCCCAGTTATATATGTAACCCTTGGCAAGTCAGTTGACCTCTATTTGTCTCACTTTTCTCTTCTGTAAAACGAGGATAATAATAGCACCTACTTCCCAGGGTTGTTGTGAAGGATCAGATGAGTTAATATTTGTAATGTGGTTAGCACAGATCCTGGCAGATAGTAGGTGCTATATAAAGGCTAGCTGTTCTTATTAGATATGAGAACCAGCATGGCATAATGGATAGAGAGCCAACCTTAGAGGCAGGAAATCTCCATTCAAATCCCACTTTTGACATATACTATGTCGCCCTGCGTCAGTTATTGAACCTCTTAGTGCCATGGGCAACTTTCTTTTTTTTTTTCCCATGTAATAATATGTTATTTTTTCCCAATTACATATAAAGATAGTTTTCAACATTCAGTTTTATAAGATTTTGAGTTCCAAATTTTTTTCCCTCTCTCCCATCCCATTCTCTCCTCCCTTCCCATACAGCTATCTGATATAGATTATACAAGTACAATCATATTAACATATTTCCACATTAGTCACATTGTGAAAGAAGAATCAGAACAAAAGGGAAAGAACTAAGAGAAACAAACAAACAACAACAAAAAATGCAAAAATAGAATGCTTTGATCTGTATTCAGACTCCATAGTTCTTTCTCTGTATGTGGGTAGCGTTTTCCGTCATGAGACTTTTGGAAGTATCTTACATCATTGCATTGCTGAGAGGAGTGAAGTCTATCAAAGCTGATCATTGCACAGTGTTGCAGTTACTGTGTATAATGTTCTCATGGTTCTGCTCACTTCACTCATCATCAGCTCATGTAAGTACAGGTTTTTCTGAAATCTGCCTGCTCATCATTTCGTATAGCACAATAGTATTCCATTACATTCATATACCACAATTTGTTCAGTCATTTCCCAATTGATGGGCGTCTCTTCAATTTCCAATTCTTTGCCACCACAAAAAAGAACTCCTATAAATATTTTGGTACATGTAATTCCCTTTTTTCTCCCTTTTTATGCTTACTAGTGGTCTTGCTGGATCAAAGGGTATGCACAGTTTTATAGTTCTTTGGGCAACTTGCTCTCCAGAATGGTGGGATTAGTTCACAACTCCACCAACAACGCGTTAGTGTCCCAATTTTCCCACATCTTCTCCAAAATTTATCATTTGCCTTTTCTGTCATATTAGCCAATCTGATAGGTGTGAAGTGGTACCTCAGAGTTATTTTAATTTGCATTTCTTTAATCAATAGTGATTTAGAGCAGTGCCTCTTAAACTTTGGGTTGTACCCATATGGCAACAGTGAAAGGTTTCTGAATGCGCAATGACCAAAAATCAATTAAAAACCAAACGCATAATTAATCCAAGGTGTTTCTGGCAGTGCTTGCCCAAGTTACAATGCAATTTTACTGTAACCTTGGTTCTGAACACAAAGCATGCATACTTTGTACTGCACATGCCCTCAGGCCATTTACACCAACAAATGCTGCCACCACTAACCGCCACTAACAAAAAATCAGCCTGTGAGACTGAAAACAATATTTCTGGGGCAGGTAGGTGCCGCAGTGGATAGAGCACCAGCCCTGAAGTCAGGCGGACCTGAGTTCAAATCCAGCCTCAGACCAAACGCTTGACACTTACTAGCTGTGTGACGCTGGGCAAGTCACTTAACCCCAATTGCCTTAAAAAAACAAACAAAAAAAAAACTCAACAATATTTGTATTTTATTTAGTGTTTTATGTACAGGACATAACACATCCAAGGAACTGTGTCAAATAGAATGTCTATCTATGAACACTTTAGGAGCAGAGGTCTGATGGGAAGATTGCATTGATATTAATTGCAACAATATTCAGCTCGCAATTTCGTGATGGATTAAATAGAACTTTTTGAGAGCTTTCCTTCTTTTTTGAGGAAAAGAGCCAAAATGCAAAATGCATAATAATGATTATTGAATAATTCCAGAATACACTCTTAAAGGCAGGAAAACAAAACTGTTTCTGTAAAGATTATACTGTGCTGGGGAATATGTGTATTCCAATAAATGTTCTTTTTTTTCAAACACCTAATTTCATTGTCAGTCAATAAGTATTAGTTGAGTGCTTCTGGAGTACAGAAAATTATGGTAATGAAACCCTTGCACCTCAGGAACATACAGAACAGAGAAAAGTCTTGTAATAGTTTGTTGTTATTTTCAAAGTCCTGCTAAAGTACAAAGTGTACTAATTTTGATGGGTGGCATAAGAATGATTTTAAGTTTTGTACTTATTGTAGTTGCCTCCTTATATGAATGTTAAAGAATTCTATTTTTGATTTTCTAATCAATTTCTCTTTATATTCAGCTATTTACTTATTCATTCAAAATTCATTTTTTCTTCAGGACCCACAATGTGCATGGCACTGTGCTAGGCAATCATGCCTTATTCTTTGGATTTTGTTCACATGTTTTGCCCATATTTCTTTGAAGTACATGTATAAACTCAGATGGTTATGGCATGACAAGGATTTGCTTAAATCTTCAGATTTGAATCCAAACAAGCCAGCTCATATTATATCAAGCACAACTCTATTCTATGGGAATAGTCTAGTTTCACAGCCCTGAATACCTATCTCATATGGACCACAGGCTACATGTGGAACCAGTTGCATATATAGATAAAAATGTAGTGAAAATATAAATTATAAAGGGAAAATCCATCTCCTCTCCTGAGAAACCAAATCCATTTCTATATCTTACTGATAGTGGAATAATGACATCATATTTGCACACAAAAGTGATATCATCGTATGGAAAAATCCAATAAAAAATTAAATCAAATTATGAGGTCACCAACATTAGCTAAGAAGGTTAAAACATGGTCAATCTGATTGAGCAGCTGTCATCATGCTTAGTGTACCAAACAGCTTAGGCAGGAAAGACTAAATATTATTACTGTTAATAGAAATATAAATGAATATATTTTCTTCATAAAGGGTTGGAGAGGAGGAAGATGAATGCTTCCTAAAGCTAACATAAGGTGCAGCTAGGTGCCATAGTGGATAGAGCACCTGTCCTGGAGTCAGGAGGACCTGAGTTCAAATTCAGCATCAGACATTTGATATTTTCTAGCTGTGTGACCCTAGGCAAGTCACATAATGCCAATTTTATAGCTAATGTATGTTTTCAAATGGCAGTTGAATCATTAATAAAAATTAGTTTAGAAAGCTGAAGTGAACAAGGATTATTGTCCTAATTTTTTTTCCTACTTATTTGTTTTCAGAGATGATCAGAGGGAAAATTACAATAACTCTTAGTTGACTTAGGCAAATTTATCAGATATACTTTTTTCCTGTCCATCCCTATTAAGTGAGTTTGAAAAGATTCTTGTGTGTCACTATAGCTGGCATTTGTAGAGTGCATGGAGACAAGTGCATTTTTAATCTTCTTAAAAACTATTTGCTTGCTTATCAAGGGATTGGTCAAAAGAAACAAGTTTGAAAGAAAATTCCTAACAGTGTCAGCAGAAAGTAGTGGTCAGTAGTCAATTTTCCCTTTTTTATGTCAGCATGATTAAGGTACTGTCACCAGAAAGGTAGGTGAAGGTTTTTGAGCAGAAACACAAAGCAAACTCAGCAATCCCTTTTCTGAAATTAAAGGAGGGGAAGAGAATAAACATTTACTAAGTACCTTCTACTGTGAGTCATTATGCTAAATACTTTACAAATATTATATCAGTTGATCATGAAAAGAAAAAAGCCACAAAAATAGTTGGGATAGAGCATTATCTTTTATTCTCCATTTTGATTATTTTTTAAAAAGATGTATTGTACAAAGATAATGAAGAAGGTTTGCTCCTACTACTATGACTAGTAATACTGACTTATTTAATTAGTAATAAGTAACAGCATTAGTAGGATAAGTTTCTCATAAAACCATCTCTGGGGACTGTCAAGGTTGCAACACTCAATGTTAAGAGAATTAGAAATGTAATCCAAAAGAACACTGGTCTTTTAAAAAGGGAAAAATGAAGGGGAAAAAATAGAGATGTAGAAATAATGTAAATCACAATATACCAGAGACATGTAGGGTTGTGTCTATATACGTGTGACTGTGTGCACCTTTGTTCCTTTATCTCATAGAGCTGGATTACACTTGTGTGAGTTGTATGACTGAATTGTGATGATAAAGTGCTGTCACACACCATTCTTTGCACACCTGCCAAGTTGATATTTCTAAAGTCACATCCCGTCATTCTCTGTATGCCTATCCTGCACCCTGCCCAGGGAGAAGGGTGGGAATTGCAGGTGGGAATGGTGACTGTCAAGTATCTTCTGTGTTCCTTTCACACCAAGTTTCCTTGACAGAACACTGACAACTTGCTTAAGATCTTGACAGCAGATCTGAGTTCACATTGTCACTTGTTTCTATCAGAGCTTTCCCCTGCTGAGGCCATTGCTTGGCAGTAGGTTTTCTACTGATCACTCAGCTGAAAGATGTTAAGTTGTAAACCTTGATATCTTCTCCGTTCTGATAATGTCTAGCTTCCTTCTAAACTTAGCTCAGATGTCATCATCAACATGAAAACTTTTTGGCTTCTTAGCTAACATACATTCACCCCCAAATTACCTTGTCTTTATTTTGTATTTATCTATAGATGGTTATAGGGCAGCGAGGTGATGGAATAGATAAAGTGCCAGGCCTGGAGTCATGATGACTCATCTTTCTGAGTTCAAATCCAGCCTCAGACACTTACTAGCCATGTAGTCCTGGGCAAGTCCCTTAACCCTGGTTGCCTCAGTTTCCTCAGTAAAATGAGCTGGAGAAGGAAATGGCGAGTCTCTCTAGTATCTTCACCAAGAAAACCCCAAATGGAGTCACAAAGAGTTGGACATGACTGAAACAACTGAACAACTACAAAAATATGTGGTCATATTTTCTTACAGCATTGGACTGTAAAATCCACTACAGCAAGGACTGTTAAACTTTGCCTTTGCATCTCTCATGCCTGATACAATGCCTTACACAGAGAGCTTCTTAATAAATGCTTGTTGATTTATTTTTGCTGAGGACAAGCCTGCTGTCCAGGCTTCAGACTGGTCCCTTTCTCTGAACCTATTACCATTTCCTGATGCCAGGCCACTGGACAAAGGCTTTTGCCAAATCAAGTTTGCATTTTTCACTTGAGGGCAGCCAACATTGTACTGTCCATCTTGACCTCAGTTGTATTAGAATTGTGCTTTTGTGGGTGTTTTTCAATCAGGATTCTAGGACCTTTGGGGCAGCAAGATGGTGTAGCAAATACAGTGCCAGGCCTGAAGTCAGTAAGACTCTTCTTCCTGAGTTCAAATCTGGCCTCAGACTCTTATTTGCTATGTTACCCTGGGCAAGTCACTTAACTGTGTTTGCCTCAATTTTTTCATTGGCAAGATGAGCTGGAGAAGGAAATGGCAAACTACACTCTAGTAACTTTGCCAAGGAAATACTAAGTGAGGTCACAAAGAACAACTGAGTCACTGAAATGACTGAATAACAGCAACACAATAATCTGGGACCTTTGGACCCATGATCTTGCATCCTTTCTAGAGTGGTGGTATTGCTTAGTGTTCCATTTATCAGTAGACCTTCCTTGAGCCTTTAGATCTGGCTGGTAGAGAGTGGCCTCTAGACTTGCTTCTGTCCTGCTTATACTAGACTATATTCTAGATAACGTTTTGTTTAGAATTTTGGTTGCTATCATACTAGGCTATCTCTTTAAAAATTATAATTTTGCTCAAATAACTATGTCCCCTCCAGTAGTTTATTGTATGTAATATGCTGTTTGATCATTTCAAGTTTATTCAGGTTCCCTTATAGCAGGTTCTGCTAATAACTGTCAATCTAGCCTTCACTTGAGACAATCTGCCAACTCCTACATCTCTATTTGATCTCTTGACTACTAGCTTCCAAAGCATTCTCTTCATACATAGCACAAACTTATATCCTCTTCTTGTGTGGCGGGCATTGGTAGATTTAGGGTAAACTTTCTATGGATTCTCACTCCAAATTACTTCCTTAGTCTTTGCAAGCTTCCTAATATAGTGAAATCAGGGTTTTAAAAATTCAAACCATGCACCAGGTAGAAAGCTTATCTCTTAATATGATTTAATCTTCTCCCCCTTTTCTCTACTTAAGTTACATGCCACTACTGAAATAATTCTATGGTATCTCCCCTACAGGGTTTGAAAGGTTCCCTGAGGGCTGAATAGGACAACTTTTGGGAAAAGGAATTTGCCATGGTGAAAACCTTGCCGTGGCTTTCATTCAACTTGCCTGAATCATCAGACATCATCTTTCCCCCATCAGTGAGTCGGACAGCATCTTCCCTTTGCAGGAATATCTTCTGAGGTTTGTTTCTATCTCCTGTTCCATAGTGTGGGGTTAAGTGACTAGTTTCTAGTTGTTGGCTCTAAACTCTAGTAAAGCAGATAGGTTGTAGACAACAAACATGTCTTTCTTTGCCCTCTTAGTTTAATAAGTTATTTATATCTCCCCCAGTCATTCTCTGCCCCAGTCGACGCTCCATTCTCTGTAACTATATATCTACAATGCCATCAAGCATTACTAATGTTAAAAGTCTCTGGTGGGCATTCAATGCAAATGTCAGAAAATTTTAAGATCCATACTACCCCATTTAACTTAAATAGTACCCCAATGCACATGCAATGGAGGAAATTACAGTATTTATGCATACCATAGCTATATCACATATGTAGCTATAGCACCAATGAATTATTATTGATCTTGCTTATTGGGATAAATTCAAGATACCATGCAAACTCATATACAAACCCACTTTAACGTAAATTTGAATGCAGTCAATTAATGTCAGTTAAGATAAAAGAAGAGATTATGAGCAGAGAAACAAAAACAAATTCATCAAAATTATAATTTTTTTTAGTTTTAACAACAATTTTAATAAGGTACCAGCTTCTTCTCCTCTGAGACAGTCTGTATTCAGCCCATATATAAATGAGACAGGGAAGGCTAGGTGGTGCAGTGGATAGAGCACCAGACCTGGAGTCAGGAAGACTCTTCTTCCTCAGTTCAAATCCTGTCTCAGACTCTTATTTGCTGTGTGACCCTGGGCAAGTCACTTAACTTGCCTTAGCAAGTTTGCCTTAGCTCCTCATCTGTAAAATGAGCTGGAGAAGGAAATGGCAAACCTCTCCAGTACATCTGCCAAGAAATCGGGTCATGAAGAGTCAGACATGACTACAAAACAGCTCAGCAACATAAATCAGACTAGTTCAGACTTTTGAGTATTTCTAAACTGATTTTCCTATCACCGAACTGATTGGTCTATCCTGAAGAAGATGCAGACTACTGTATAGTCATGCACACAAAGGCTGTGGGGTTTCTGGTTAAGTGGCTTTCCCGATGTACGTGCATACTCCTGTGTTGGACACCTCTCACATGCAATGCACTATATTGCAATAAATATTTGCAAACATTCACTAAGGGCTACAACATTTATGTTTAATATTTCATTTTTATCCTCATGTTTTTAAGGATTTGATATTCATTAAATAGATACAATTATATTCAGAACAAAAATGTTAGCATTCAAGAATGATCTTTGAGTATTTCAGATTTATTTATGTGTCATCATTCCTTATCCCCACTGACTGGCCTTTGCACTAGATTCAAGTTGTCTTAAAAAAAATTGTAACAAATTTTTCTCAGTCCCATGCAGGAAAGCAATCAATTAATTATACAAGTAAGCAGTTTTACTACATGTCAGGCTGAATGGAGGGAGACAAAAACAAAGCAAAAACAGCCCTTGCCCTCAAGGAGTTTATATTTTAATTGGGGAGGTAAGATGCATAGAAATAGTACATACAAGATTCCCTGAAGACTGTAAGGAATTCAGCCTAGTAATTTTGAATGGGCAAATGATAGGGAGCAATAAAACTTGGATTCCAATCCCAGCTCTCTCACCAATTGATTACATAGCCTTGGAAAAATCATTTAATCAAGGCTTGCTTTACTCAGTTTTAATATGTGGACTTTTGACAAGGTCTCTTCTAGCTCTAACATTCTACGATTCTAGGAATATTGAGTTTTACCTTAATCCTATGTATGTGAATCTTGGATGGGAAGGTCCTAGGAAGCATCTTTGGAAATTATGACTGTTCCAAAGCAAATCCAGAGAGCCCAGTATGCTTGGTGATGACCCTGGGAGACCTTTAGAACTTGTCTTAAGATATAGCCTGTAATTATATTTATTCACTTATTCATTAAATTGCAGAGAAAATGCCTGCATCGGTGAAGGGAGTTTCCTCATCTAGGATTTCCCTATATCCATGAAATCACAAACCCATCAGGAACATTCGTGAAAAGATAACTAGTGATGGAAAGCAATATGTGATATGCCAAATATTTGGTATGGATTTTCAGTGCTAGAGGAATTCACAAATGAGACACCTTGGTTAGGTCAATGGTACACAAACTTTTTGTTCTCAAGACCGCCTCCCCCATCCAAGGGCTTTTGTTTATATAGATCATATTTATTGATATTTATCACAGTAGAAATTTAAATGTCTTAGTAGTGTTATGGAAATAGTTTTGTTGTCAAAGATTTTCTGAAAAGGTCTTGGGACCTTCATGGATTCATAGACCACATTTTGAGAACAACAGGTCTAGGGTAATGGAGACAATTTGGGAGGGAATATGAAAATGTTGCTGGGCTCTGGACAGTTCTGAGATTTTGTAGATGAACATAATCAGGCAGACAAATCAAAAGAAAAATCGGGTTTAACTGTGTAGCTGTAACTGAAGCGCAGCCTGTGGAATATTAAGTTCCCCAGCTAGGTAAATTCAATATCACCCAAGTTCTAATAAATAAGATTGAGTGGATTTGTCACTGCTGAGAGCATCTGAATGTTGTTGATAATTTGTGCTGTAGAATGGCCCACTGTGAATGGGAGCAAATGCATTCAAATGAGTCACACCCTACCCAGAGTGATGACTGTTCTTTAGTATCATTCAGGCAGTGTATTCAAATGAGAATTTTTTTGGTTGTATCAGGAATTCTTTAATTCACCAGTATTATTGGTTGCACAGAATAAAATTGGGGCAGTCTGTTCAATCATAAGTGCTTTCAAATTCAGGAACATTGCTGTGCAAAGTATGGCTATTGGTGTCTATCTTCTCTAGTGAGCTGGTATTATAGTTAAGTTTTTCTTACAGTGTCCCACTTTTTTTTAGACCTACATGTATCTTTTTTTCTTCTTTTGGGAAATATAGGCCATGCTGCTAGATAGTTGGATTCATCTGATACTTCATATTTCAGTACCTTATAAGAGGTCATGATCACCTTCCTGTATTCCACTTTGCCGATATGATTTTTTTCTTTTTTTCTTTTTTCTTTTTTTTTTGCTCATTTAAATGAAGACTGGAAATTCAAATGGCCCAGGAGAGGCTTTTTTGCAAGACCTTGTTCATGATTGCTGTCTGAAGATAGGCAGTAGGCAAAAGAGAATGGGAAGGACATTAAAGAAAAAGTCAATGTTTTACAAAGAAACAAACAAAATTCTAGCAATTGTCATTTCCAAGTGGAAATGTCATGGCACAGATCTATGAACCTAACTACCCTAGGGTTGGTTTACTCCCCCATGAAAATCTCCAGGGCATAGAATAAAATCTAGGCCATCATGTATCTTCCAAAGCACTACTGGGATCATTTCTCTAAAGTCAGTTCATTAACTTCTGAAACCCATTTTTGGAATGCTCAGATTTCAACATTGCATTGAACCTGACTCATTTTGTGCTCACTGTATCAGAGTATAGCATTCCATTTTATAAATGCCTTTTCAAATCAGCCATATGAATAATATTCACATTTATTTTAAAGTAGTCATCAAATGATTCAATAACAAAAACTTTACATCTTTTTTTATTGCTTCTAAAGAAATAGCATTAACATAGTGCCAAGAGTGCCCCCACCTGGAGTCTGGAGACCTGAGTTCAAATCATGCCTTAGATACTTAATAGTATTAATCCCATAAGCAAATTACTTAACTACTAATAACCTCAGTTTCTTCATCTATAAAATGGGGGTAATAATACTTGTATTAGTCACAGGGTTGTTGTAAGAGAAATATTTAGCAATCACTAAGGTGATATCTGTGGGTTATTGTTATACTCCTTGTTAACTAGTTCTGGCTATGCAAATTGTCTTGAAACTTAGAAAAGCCTCAAGAAGGCATTAGCAACACTTAAGGAAATGGGCACAAGCTGGCAACCTCTGTCTACAAAGCTAGATAATTTGTATCGTACAGATATTAACATAAGGTCAGATTGTCTAATTATTATCATTTAGAAAATAATTAAGAAAGAAACCACAATCCTCAATCTCCTTGAGGGTAAGCTACCCTCCATAAGTTGCTACAACAATTTTAGAAAATCTAGGAATATTTTCAAGCCATTACTGGGCCATTACTGAACCACTGACTAGACAAAAGTCATCTTTTGCCCTGTGAGAATTCATAGCCTGAAAGGTTTAAATCAGTTCCTAAATATGCATAATATAGTCACTTTGAACTGTTCCTTTTCTGAATCTGACTTTGTTTAAATTTTTGAAAGTTTTTTTTAATTGCCTTAAAATGGTAAAATAAACAAGTAAATTCTCTGCTCTAATCCTGAAATTAGCTTTTGAAAGTTCCAAATTATATTGTTTTAGTATGTTCATAGGTTCTTAGATTTAGAACTGGAAGATTTAGAACATAGATAACATCTTGTCCAACCCTCTTATTTTTTTATAGATGAGGAAACTGAGGCCCAGAGGCTAAGAGACTTTGCCCATGGTTGTACAGGTGGTCAGTGGCACAGCCAAGATTTGAACTCACGTAAGGAAAATACCATGGAAACCTTAAAATACTATGCAATGTGAGCAATCATTATCATAAAATGAAGTGGACTTGGTGCAAAAATATATCTGCCAAGGAAGCACTTTTAAATGACTACTTTGGGCATCCTTTATCAATGTCCCATTAGATTCTAAATTCATTTAGGGCAGGGACTGTCTTTTGCCTCTTTTTGTATTCCCAGCACTTAGCACAATGCCTGGCACTTAGTAGGTGCTTAGTAAATATTTATTGATTAATTATTTAGGAACTCAAACTTTGTAGAACTGAAAGTGACACTCATATTTTAATATGAAGTGTCCACAATGCATTATGTAATAACTAGAAATAGCAACATCCCACTTATTCAGCAACCACCCACCATGTTGAATAGAGCCTGAACCTAGAAGTAAGGGGGAAAGCCTTTGAGTAGCATAAAAGATAGTCACTCTAAAAGAAGGCATTTTATTGAAGGGGAGAGTGAAGTGCACGCAACTTCAGATCAGAACTCACTGGTTAAGTATTGTCTGTAAAAGTAAAGTCACTATTCTTTTAAACAAGATCAGTGATCTGGTTTCCTCTAGCAAATGTCAGTTCTTCCTAAGTTTCAGCAGACAGCAGATCAGAAGCAGTGAGGAGTGGGGCATCCCTAACTAAAAGATGATATATTGACAGCAGAGGAAAAGGAGAGGGAGAAGACAGAAGAAATACTAACTGGGAAAGCCCAGCTTCTCAGTGTTCAGGAAACCAATTGATAAACATTTATTAAGTACCTACTAAGTGTCAGGCACTGTGCTAAACACTGAAGAATCAAAAAGAAGCAAAAGACAGTTTCTTTAACTTTAGGAGTTTACAATCTAATGTGGGAGACAACATGAAAACAAATGGATACAAAACAGTGTGTATATAGGATAAATAGGAAATAATAGACGTTAAGGCTCTAGAATTAGGAGGGATTAGTTAGTGTTGACATACTGTAGAAGCTGGGAGATCAGGAGTCGGAGTAGAGGAGAGAGAGCATTCCAGGCATGGAGGAACAGTCAGGGAAAATGCCCAGAACTGAGAGTTAGAGTGTCTTGTTTATGGAACTGTCGGGAGGCCAGTGTCACTGAATCTATCCCTGATGGTATTACTGTGCTACAGCATAGCACAATAACTGATGTTCTTAGTGTTGATCTGAGTTGTTAAGAAATGGTTGAATTATATTGAGTACACTCTGCTCACTAAGGCAGGGATGTATGAAATATATTGTAGAAAGGATATCAATAAATAATTTAAAATAAGAAAATTTCCATGTTAAAATGGCAAATTACTTTATTATTTTGTTGTTGCTATTTTTCCTACGTTTCAGTCACAAAAAATATTCAGATATAGATTGGATAAGATAGGTTCTGAAGTTCCCTTGACATTTGAGGGTCTAGGATTCTGTGATCCAGAACATTACATTCCCTGATGATACTATATCACTGTACAAGTGGAAGAGTAGCAAAGCAATCAAACTGACAGCAGATCACAGAGCAAAGAAAAAAACACACAAGAAATAAAAAAAAAATAATATCTCAAAAGAAATCACAAAACACTCATAAAATACATGAGAAGTAAAAAAGATTATTGATTTTCACTATGATTCAAACATAATAGAATCTAAAACCAGAAAGGAATTATATTATGTTAAACAAATATTTAGTGAAATGCTAAAATTAAGTTCTTAGAAAATGGCATTTTAAATATAGGCTTACTAAATTGCAATAAAGTGATACTACTTTTATTGATTTACATGATAATTCTATTAGAAAACAAAATTCTTAAGATTTATTTTATTTTGTCACAATTAATATACTATTGTAAAATACAAACATGTAAACAAAATAAATATAAAGTGATCTGCATAATGATTCTCTGTACAACAAAACAAAACACCAACTTGTAGTATTAAGTTTGGGTCAGAAATTGATGCCATGATGAAAGATTCCCTTCATGGTCAACCTACATGGTAGGATCAATGCTTCCCACTGCTTCAAATAGAGAATAAGTTTGAGAAGAAAAGAACTTTTCCATTTTTTCCCCTGTACTAGTTATATACAAAATCTAAGGTGTGAGATTCACTGCTTAATGACTTTAAATCTCTCACACTTAAAATTGCTGCATTGAATATTTTAAAGTTAAAATGGCTATATAAATAAATTTTGTTTCAAGAACAAAATGGGGAGAACCTTTAACAATCTTTTATTAACTGAAAACATCCTAAGATGTCACTGAAAAAAAAAAGGATTAAAAAGATGTTGGTTTATATACAAAATCCCCTTTTTTAAGAATTAAATTTCCTCATTTGTTTACTTTAAAAAAAAAACCCAGAAACAAATGTTTATCTGTTATTTAATTGGCTGAATTTAAATGGTTGTTCTTAAAACAGTCAAGGGTTTGGCCCTTCAATTCATCTTCACCAAATCTTTTGCCTCTTTATGCATGGCCATAGATTGACCTGCAGACAATCAGCCCTTCTGTGGCTGAAACACTGGCCTTGAAGTGGTAAATTAAACACTTCAAAACAGTGACATAAATGGTAGAAAACTGGAAGGACTGGGCATTATTACTCCTCTAACTTTCTTTGCACACCACTTAAATAAGATCTTTCCTTCAGATCAATTCAGCTCCTGAACATTTAAGTCCATTCCTGAAGCAAGGTAAATGGACAAGAGCTGGCCCCCAAACTAGCAAAACCTTGGCTCAGGTCCTATTTCTGACACTTATAGTTTATGTGACCCTTGGCACTTAATCTCTCAGTGTTCTATTCAATTTCTAAGACTAGAAATTGCAGAAAAGGTGCTGAGCTGAATAGATAGCTAGACCAAGTCTTCTTATCTAAGTGCTCCCTATAACACTGAAATTGCAGGTCCAGTCTCTATCCCTATCCCTCAATGACAAAGAAATCGTCAGACATACTATGTATTATCCAACTAAAAGTTATTATATAGTAACTTCTTTTTAAAATTATCACAATATTTCTATTACCTGTGTAAAAGAGATGAGACGAAAATTTTTCAATCATTTGCTTAAACTTTAAATTTCCTTTTCAAAAAGAAGCAATGAGACAGGTGAGATAGATTACACAGCTCTAAAATATAGATACCAAAAGGAATTGGCAATACATATTCAATGTAAGCAATTATGAAAACATATACAGATCTTATTTATTTTTCTTCAAACATCACTTTGGAGACACTGTCTCATTAATCCTTCCCACATTCTTGTGAGTCAGGTTCATGTTTTATGATCATCGTTTTATAGATGAGGAATTGAGACAGAGAAAGGTTAAGTGATTTATGCAAAATAATCTAACAAAAGGGAAAGGTTAAGTAACTTGTGCAAAGTAACGTAACTTAGTAGTAGAGACAAAAGCAGAACCTAAACCTTCCTTTTTTTTTTAGATTTATATGCTCTCATGTAAAATACAGGCAAGTGAAAGAGTATCCTGTGATATTTCCAAATTTACTTTGAGTATGAGCTAAATATTGACATTAAACCACTGCTAGGTCTGTATCCCAAAGAGATTAAAAAAAAAAAGGAAAAGGTCATATTTGTACAAAAATATTTTTAGCAGCTCTTTTTGTAGTGATGAAGAATTGGAAATTAAGGGGATACCCATCAATTGGGGAATGACTGAACAAGTTGTGGTTTATGATTGTAATGGAATATTTTTGTGCTATAAGAATTGACAAGCAGGATGATATCAGAAAAAAAAAACTGTAGAGACTTACATGAACAAAGTGAAGTGAGTTGAACCAGGAGAACATTGTGCCCAATAACAACAATACTTTATGGTAATCAAGTGTGAATTACTTGGATATTCTCAGCAATACAATGATCCAAGACAATCCCAAAGGACTCTATGAAAAATGCTATCTGCCTCCAGAGAAAGAACTAATGGATATGGACTGAAGCTTTCTTTCTATCTTCCTTTCTTCCTCCCTCCCTTTATTCCTTCTTTTCTTCCTTCCTTCCTTCCTTTTTCTTTCTTCTTTCTTTCTTTCTTTCTTTCTTTCTTTCTTTCTTTCTTTCTTTCCTCCTTCCTTCCTTTCTCTCTCTCTTTTTTTGAGTCTTGTTGCAGAAAATGACAAATATTGAAATGTTTTGTATATATAACCTATATAAGATTGCTTACTACTTCAGGAAAGGGGAAGGGGAAAGGAGGAAATATAAAATTTGGAACTTGAAACAAAAAGAAAAACTAACATTAAAATTTGTTTTTGCATGTAATTGGGGAAAAATAAAATAAATGTTCACATTAATAAATTATCTTATATTCCTACAAAGATGACTCTCCCTTCCCACTCTTTTTTTTCTTACCAGGAATAAATTCATTATGTTTTTAAAAAATTGGTGGGCTAGAAGGACACTTGACAGATAATCTACTCCCATGCCTAGACTCAAGAAAAATCTATGCCTAATGCATTCCAAGCAGATACAGTCAACCTGCTTTTAATAACTTCCTGGGAAGGAGATTCCATACTCTCACTTTCTAATACATTTCACTGTAGATAACAACTGCTCCTTATACCTTGTCTTAGTTTATCCTTCACCTAAAATCTATTTTACATCCTCTTGCTTTTATGCAGAGCAAAACTATGCAGAAAGAGGAAGCTCATAAAATCATAGGAATTTAGAATGATAGAGCTGGAACAGCTCTAAAGATAAGCTAAACAAACATCTTTGTTTTTAATAGTTGAGGAAACTGAAGTTCATAACTAGCAAAGTTTTAAATCACTGTGATTTTTTTTTTTGGTCACCAAAATAAAGTGGACACAATAGCAGGTAATAAGAACCCCTGTTTGGCTAATGATAAAAACAGTTTGGAAAGTTTTTCCTTTACAAGAAGCAGAGGTTTCTTTCCAGCGATGATTTTACATGAATCCACCCATCCACATATATAGTATAAATGGAATATTCAATATTCTCCGTGATTAGCCCTAATACGCTCCCATCTAGGAGACTGAAGAGATGAACTTGTACCTTGTACTTTGGTCACTCACTGAGATCAAGCATCATAAGATACAGAATTAAAGATGGTGCTAATTCTAGATCCTAGCTTAAGAGTATGCTGTCCTTCCTAAATTACTGAATGCAAAATTTGCTGTAGGTCATTTGCAAATGCAGCAGCTATCTCTTCTTGATTTACCCTCTCCATGTTGATTTACTGTTTTGGTCATGGCTCAAACTTTGCCTCCCAATCCGTTTTTGCATACCTAGCTATACTGTATGGGCATCCTCTATAGGTTTTCACTTTTTTCAGACTTTATTTTGCTGACCTCAATTTCATAATACGTCTCAGCTCAGATCTCAACTTGATCCTCCCTAAGTCCTTCAGCTCAAAGAAGCTGCCTCAACATCCCTCAGGTAGCACCAGAGCATTAGAGGGGGCAGACAAGGGTGGACTTTCCTTTTCATTTCAATACATTCCCAGAAACAATGTTATACAACAGGTTGTTGCACAGTGAATTACATTTTCTATTCCAAACAACATTAAATTTGGTATTTACATTCCTCACCCAAGACATGCCATGAAATAAATTATATGTGTGTATACATACATATACACACACACACACACACACACACACACATATATATCTTGAAACATAAAATAGAGGTACATTATCAAACCTCTATAATAGATTAAAACTAAAACATGCAACAAAAAATTATTTACTGCTCACAACGTGCCAGGCATCATGCTGAGTACTGGGGTTAAAAAGACACAAAGAAACTGTCCTTCATGTCAAGGAATTTATATTCAACCTGGATAGGAAGAAACATATGCTATGGTAAACTGTACTCCAAGACCAAGAAACTGAATAAATCTATTTTTACATTGATTATTCAAGGAGCTCTTTATATAGAGGGCACCCCAAAAGGCTTAGTGAAGTTTTAACTTATTAAAATTCAAATTTTTACTAAAACAAAAGTTAAAATTTTACCTTTAACAGCTTAAAACTTCACTAAGATTCTTGGGACATTCTACATGAAGCATGCCGTAAATATATATTCAGCATATAAAGCTCATATCTATAAATAAATATATATACACATATATTAATATAAATTTTACCACCTTAATGTCCTAATGACAATAAACATTATTTAAATATTTAATAATAACTTTTAAAAAAAGAATTTTAGAAGAACTTTTCAAAGTACAGGGTATGATTTCAATGTTTTAGATATTGTTTGAAAATCTGTTTAGAGATGTATAAATGGAATCCATTGTTCTATCCCGCAATTCCTGCAGTAAATAGACACTCTCAAAATCATTCTATTTACCTTAAGTGCAGAAACACAATTTTCTTTTAGAAAATAGCTTGATGTTGCTACTGTTTATCATTAGGTGATGAACTTTTAAAAAACTAATTCATTAAAAGTGTTTATAAAGATAGAGAAAGGTATATTAGTTCATATCAAACAAATTGATGGCAAATTGCAAAGTCAAGAAAGGTAGGTATTGCATATATTATAATGCTACATATAATTACATGTCACAAATAATATTAGATACTTTTTATGTGAGAAAGGTATCTTTATTCTTGCACTACTTGAACGATCTTGAATGATGTGTCATGCTAGTGTGGTCAATCAGTCATCTACACTAGTTGGCCTCCATTCTTTAAGTTTGTCCCCACTCCAATTTATCTTGAGCTCAACCATCAGAAATGCAGATCTGACCATACTGTCACCACTCCAACCCTGTTCAATAAACTCTAGTGGTTCTCTATTGTTTCTAAAATAAAATATAAAATCCTCTGTTTGGCTTTCAAACCCTTTCCTCCCTTTCTGTTTTTCTTATATCTTGCTCTGCTCTTCATACTCTATGATCCAGTGACACTAGCCTCCATGATGTCCCTGTCCCATGACACTGCATTCCTTGACTCAAGTATTTTCACTAACTGTCCCACATTCTTGATCTGCTCTATCTCTTCATCTCCACCTCCTTGCTTTCCTGATTTCCTTAAAGTCTCAGCTATCATCCTCTATTTTTCAAGAAGCTTTTCCCTTAATATTCGTGTCTTACCTCTGAGAATGTTGTTTATCTTATATATCCCTTGTTTGTACGTAGTTGTTTGCATTTTGTTTTTCCAATTAGACTACGAGCTCCTTGAGAGCAGGACTTGCTTATTTTTATTTACTTTTTTGCTGTTCTTTGTATCTGTAGATGTTACCATAGTATCCAACACACAATAGACACTTTACAAATGCTAGCTGACCAACTGTGTGGCCTATATGTTATGCTATTTAATTCAAGAATATCTCTCTTCTGGGAATGAACTAGAAGAATATTGAAGAGGACTCCTATCAGAAAATTTAATTTCTTTCTGAATCAAACTTTCAGTCAGTCCTTTGACCAATTATTATGGGTTTTCAGGCAGAATTTCCCAAAGGCTAAATGTATTGCAAGCAAATTTCCTGAGATACAGCATGAATGTGCTATTAGTTAAGTTAATGTCTTGCATGGAATCCCAAAAGCAGCACTATTCCTAATCTCCTTTCCTTGTTGTTATTATTAAAATATTGTTACTATGACACAAAATATATATTTGGTACCTTAATTCATCTAATAATCAGCTGGGAAAAGAAGAACTGACAATAAATAAAACTATTTTGATACTGATTTACAACATAAATTATGACTATAAATATACCTACATATTTAGTTTTCAATCACTATTAATTTTAGGTAAGAAAACTCAAGAAAGTGAAGTAATTTTTCATGTCTTCAGCCTGAAAGAATACAAAAGCCTCTAAATTATTTTAAGGCATTTGAAAGGGAAATTTTCTTTTTTTTTTTTTGTAAAACTATTGGATATTTGCTAATGAAAACAAATGTCATACTAATGAAAGACTACATCTAGAAAGATATAATGCTGAACCCATTTAATTTTGGAGAGCTCACCCACAGTAGAACTGACAGGTGTCAACTGTACTAATAGGAAAGCTTTCATTTATGGACATAGAAACAGTCTCCAAAAATAAACAGTGGCTAATGTAACGTGTTATATGAATACCATGATCAAATGATTATTAAAAGGATCTTTGTGGTAAAATTTATGACCTGGATTGTCTAACTACTTCACAAAATCATCAGTTGTAAGCTACTGGCATCACAATATCATAGCAATAATAACTCAAAATCATATAGTGACCCTGTCTAGGTTGAAGTATAGACTCTTTAACTCTGGCATTTAAGGGCCTTTACAACCTGGCTCCAAAATCGCATTCTGTATATTTTGTATTATTTCCCTTCAGATACTTTAAGGCACTGGTGAAGTAGCTTTCATTGAGTGTCAGCTAAAATCCCATTTTCTGCATCATTTATTATCTATGTTTGAACCCCCTACTAAACTAAATTTATGAGGGCAAAAATCCTGACTTCAGCCTCAGTTTCCTCATCTAATGTGGAGAAATGAGACATTTATAAATTGCTTTGCAAACCTTAAAACATTTTATAAATGCTAGTTATTATTATTTTTTTAAACTCTGTATCTATTTTTAACCTGCCAAAGTTCTCTGTTATATAGCTGGCAATAAGTGGTTACTGAATTGAAACATGAATTAATGCTTGTTACAGCACAGTGCTACTGTGCATTCATCTAAGATATGGCTCTGGACCATGGAATCTTAAAGTTGTGCCTGTATCTTTGTGTGTGTCTGGGTGTATGACGGACCCTTTTGACTGTCTGAGGAAACCTATGGATCCTACCTCAGAATAATGTTTTAAATGAATAAGATTACGAAGAAAACCAATTATATTGAAACATAGCTTTGTCTTACAAAAGACTATTAGGTATTAGATATGAGTTGCTGTATAAGTAGGGCAGGTAGGTGGTATGGTGAATAGAGCATAGGTCCTAGGGTCAGGAAGACTTATCATCTTGAGTTCAAATCTGGCCTTAGATACTTACTAGTTGTGTGACCCTGGACAAGTAACTTGGCCCTGTCTGCCTCAGTTCCTCATCTGCAAAATTTAGTTAGAGAAAAAAATGGTAAACTACTCCAGTATCTTTGCCAAGAAAACCCCAAATGGGGTCATAAAGAGTCAGACACAACCGAATAACAAATCTTACAATCATATAAGTGCCTGAATACCCAAGGAGCTGATGCTGCCCTGTCAGATAAAATATAATGATACCATGAGGGAATAACCAGTAGGGAAGCATTACTTGAAATAAGGAACATTCCTGTTAACTTCAAAAAAGTAACAGCAGGTTAGAGGTCAGTCTACCATAGGATAAGAAGAGAAACAGTTGGAGTAAGGCCATAGGACAAACAAGCAGAACAAAAAGTTGGGCTGGTTTCTGTCACTGATGGCTCCATGCAAAACCAAAGCACACAACAGCAGTAGTTTTAGCTGCAGCTACTCTCAGGACAGCCATATCACCAGGCATATTGCCTTTGAAAACTGAGGACAAACCACAGTGCCATTTTAATCACAAAACCACTAATGGGACCTCTGTGGCTTGAAAGAAGCTTTGTGGCTTTGGAAATATCTTTGAAAAACCAAGCTGAATAATAAAATCCTGTACAGCAAATATTTAAATCCATGAGAATCTGGTTTCAAGCTAGGTGGTGCTGTGGATAGAGCACTGAAGTCGGGAAGACTTGAAATCAAATTTGACCTCAGGCCCTTAGTAGCTGTGTGACCCTGGACAAGTCACTTAATCCTCTTTGTCTCAGTTTCCTCATCTGTAAAATGTACTGGAGAAAGAAATGGCAAACCACTTCAGTATCCTTGCCAAGAAAACCCCAAATGGGGTCACGAAGAGTTGATCACGACCGAAACGACTAAACAACAACATCTTTCTATTTTTTTTTCAGAATCTCTATTTCTATTCACGTATCTTTGACAGACCTCTTTCAGTGAATAACAAAACTGGAACTTGGCTACCTCACCAGACTGTTCAGTAACAACAGTAGTCTTTGTCATTCAGTTCCTCAAAACAAAATGTTCCTAAGGTTCTGACAGAATCATAAGTATACTTCTGCATGAAAAATGCAATGACACTGAAAGGTAAGTTGACTTACTTCTTCTGTCATCAGTTTCACGTTGTTTTCAAGGAAAAGCAATTTTTTTAAAACTGTGCACATAACTATTAAATATTTTCATGATATAGTTTCCTGGTTGGCTATAACACAGCATCTATCTGTAGGAAAAGATCAGACATAAATATAATCTTACTGAAGACAAATATGCTTCAATCTTTAAACCAGGTTAGAATTAAGTATCTAAATTCAACCTATAACTTTCAAAGCTGTCATGCTTTACTATTCTCCTTTCTGGCTGTCCGTTTGTCCTCTTCTCCGTATTTTTTTAAACAATGCCTCAATGACCTCTAATGTAAACATTGCCTCTGTAACTGTGCCATAAACTAGAGGCCAATGAAAATAGAGTAATTTTTACTACTTGGCCTGGCAATATTGATTTTTACAAGAAAGTCCTAGCAGAAGTAGAAAGTGGTGGTATTATAGAGCATTATCTTTATTTAAGTAGAGCTGACTTGTCAGTTCTCCTCATCACGAAACACAACGGCACCATATCCCTACAAAGCCTGCTAACTCATTTAGCACACACACCAGTGTATTGATGAGTGACAAGGAAACATGAACATTAATGAAAGGTGAATTATTTTATGAATAAATATGATACTGCAAAATTTTCTTTAGCATTAAGTCTTTTTTTAGTTGATGCAAAAGAGTTCTGGGATGTGTCATCCCATTAGCTTTATTCTACTTAAATTTTTAAACACTGAGAAGATTAATCATAGTCTTACACACAGTACTACAGAAATAAGAAACTGAGTTGAATACTATCATCTTAGAATATTTTTCCTCTAATTCTCAAGAGAAAAAAAGTCCCTGACTCACTATCTACCATTTTGGAAATAATTTTTAATGTTATAATTAATCACAGTCTCACCTACAGACCTACAATGGTTTGGAAACAGAATTTCTTCTGGTTGATTAGCTCATACATGACCACACATTCCTTACTGTGAACACAGTTCACCTATTTTAGGTTAAAACATTGGTTCTAACGTTGATTGAACTTTATTATGACTACAGTTTCCCTATTACTTTTCTTTAGGGTACAAAGTAAAAGCAGAGGTACAAAGAAAGTGTTCAGATGGATAAAAAAGTAGAAAGAGCAATGAAGTTTTTGTTGAAATAGCTCAGCTGTTACAGAAGGTCCCCGAAGAAATTATTATATTATAATCTATCAGTACAGACAGGTGGTAGTACTCGAAAATAAAAGACACAAAAATAAGAGATCACAGAGAAATTTTTATATTCTCTCCCATTTCTAAGGAATGGGCAATAAAAGGTCAAAATCAAAATGAATATAAAAGTAATATATCATCAATCTTATAAATTTTAAGACTTTTTTTTGGAGTGGGGAGAGGTAACAGAGAGGGCAAAGGAACTCAACAGCATAATAAAATAGAACTTGCACAAGTAGGCACTAATGAGAAGCATGAAGATTAGAACAAACAACTACCAGACACTCCCAACACTTAATCTTGTAGTCTTTGATCAATGGATAGTCACTGCTCAGAGAGTAGTTTTGAAGGTTATTCCATCAAATAATGGATCAAATGTGTTTTTGTGAGCAAACCTAATAACCTAACAATCAGTTATAAAATTAGTCCATGATAAAATGGTTCCTAAGTTCCAAATGACCAAATTACAAACACATTTTTTTTTGTTTCTCGATCTGTTTGTATGTTGAAGACAGCTTATTGTACTTTCAGATGCTTTGCTCTTAATACCAGGAAAATGGAATGATTTTCAAATGGAGAAAAATGGTTTAGTTATTTCTTTCTTTATTTTAGTACTTCAGATTTAAGATATAAAACATAAAGATTGCCCAATACTACCAGACTTATGGTTTTATAACATTTTTACATAACTTTGCAATGTTTGAAACATATTTTTTTCATTGTGTTTCCAAAGGAAAACATATTTCTTAGAAAAAAATATATACTTAATCACAAGCAAAACAAAGCCATGAGTCCAATAATCTGGACCATATTAATGATTAATTGCCCAACAATAAGTTCCTATACTAACCAAAATGACCAAACTGATAATAATTTTTCTTTGATATAGTTTAGTCATGTGGTCACAGTTTAATATGCCTATAAAACCATCTTTGCTTGTCATAAATTATCAAATCTGCTAGAGTACATAAACATTATTGCTCCTTACTTATAAGTAATTTAACACACTTATTAAAATTTCAAATAATGAATTGTAATATTAATGAATTCCATAATAACCAATTAAAAACTAAAATGATTTTTAATAACTGACCAATTAATTTACTACTCAATCAAAAATGCTTTAAAATAACTTCTGAGACTGTGTGGAATATAAAGTATAAGACATGCTCCTACCGTCAAGTCATTTCCAATCTGGTTGGGAGATAGGACAATAAAGGACTATACATGATAAAAGTAGAATGAATGGAGGTAGAAAGAGTCTGCTTCCAAATAGAACAGTTGGGCTTCAAAAACTAAGTGAAATTTTTCTGGGACTTCAAAAATAGATAAAAATTTGAAAGCAATAGAACTAAAAAAAATTGTGGAAGGGCAGACTGGTGTCAGATTGTATATTGTCTTGAATGTCATACTGCAGATTTTGGATTTTATACTATAGAACTTTGAGAGTCATTAAAGGTTGAGTACAAAAAAGATAAGATCCCCAGTGTTTTAAGAGAATTGATATGGCAGTAGAGCAGAGAATAGATGGGAGAAGAAAATGCTGGAAGCAGGAAATCAGGAAGCTATCACTACAGTCCAGCAGAGGTAAAAATGACCTGAATCTATGATAAATGTGGTGATGATGATGATAATCCACATGTATAAAACACATTAAGGTTTATAAAGCACCTTGCATACATTATTTCATTTGAACCACACTACATTTTGGTATATGAACTAGTTTTACTTCTGTTTCATAGAAGAGGAAACAGGCTTAGGCAGGTAAAATGACTTGTCACAGGTCATATAGCTAGATGTGGCCCAGGCAGGATTTGAACCCAGATCTCCTTGAATCCACATCTAGAAATCTATACAATGTCACTCTGGGAATAGAAAGGAAGGGGTAGAATCAAGAAATATTTTAAAGGTTGAATTAAAAATGACTTGATGGTTATCTGTATATCGGTAAATATGATTTAATGAAAAAAGAACAACCAAGAACAAGCACCATTTTGAATGTAATAGTATGCAGAATGAAAATTATATATATCGCTCACATCTTCAAAGTAATTGAACCCTATTCTAACCTGTTGAAATATACAAAGTAAAAGCATAGCCATTAGCTCTATACTTGGGTGGCCAATAATGAATATGAGTATCAAATTAATCAACTTTATATGCCTTCATTAATTATTAGGAATATTCCCTACAAATTAGTCTTCTTCCAAGGAATATAACCAGTGCAGCTTTTTATATCCTTTTCATCTTTCCCCTTTTGGCGAAGTCTCTAGGATTAAATCCACCAGAATGAGAAGCAGGTATAATGTTTTAAATTTCTTAATGGTCAACTGGATCAACAGGCACTTAGAATTTGGTAGGAATTAGTCATAAAGAAAACTATAAAATAACATAATATTTTAACATTTGTATAGTATTTTAGAGTCTTCAATGTGCTTTCATGTAAATTATCTTGTTTGAGTAACATCATCTCTTTGAGATAAACAGGACAAGTATAATTATCCTCATTTTAGGAGTGAGAAAACAAGATTGAGGGGTTAAATGATTTGCCCAAGACTGTATAGGGGGGCAGGGAAGAGTGGAAATAAGCATTGGTATAGTCCCTACTGAGTCAGGCATTGTGCCAAATTCTTTTTATAAATATCCCATGTGATTGTACCACTAGTGAATGGTCAAGTCAGAATCAGAACCTAGGTTTTCTAACTTTAGAATCCAGTGTCTCTGCCCTTATCCCATGTGATCTCTGATTATCAAGGGAAAACTAATTCACTATTAGTGTCACTTATAGTTACATCAGTAACGTATCACTTCTAACTTCCTACAAAAGATGATTCAAATTCCTAGCTTTTGATGTTGATGTGCTGAATCCTACTGTTAATACAGTACTTTTTTTGCAGTCAAAATCAGAAGAAAAGCAAGAAATTGGGGGGGGGGAGGAATGCAGCAAGTTTATCTGATAAAGGCCTCAATTTTCAAATATCAATGGAACTGAGTTAACCATTCTCTAATTGATAAATGGTCAAATGATATGAACAGGTAGTATTCAGAACAGGAAACAAAGCTTTCATTAGTCATATACAATGCTCTAAATAACTATTGACTGGAGAAATGTGAATTTAAACAACCCTGAGGTACTACCTCACACCAATCAGATTGGCTAACATGACAGAAAAGGAAAATGACAAGTGCTGGAGGGGATGTGGGAAAAAAAAAGATATGTTAATGTACTGTTGGTAGAGTTGTGAACTGGTCCAACCATTCTTGAGAACGATTTGGAACTAAGCCCAAACAGCTATAAAACTGTGTATATCCCTTGACCCAGTAATATCATTACTAGGTCTGTATCCTAATGAGATAAAAACATTTTTAAAAAAGAGGGAAAAGGGCATATGTGTATAAAAATATTTATAGCAGGTCTTCATGTGGTGATAAAGAATTGGAAATCAAGGGGATGTCCATTAATTGGGAAATAGCTAAACAAGTTGTGGGATATAATTGACTATTGGCCTATGAAAAAAAAAAAAAACCTGAGAAGTCTTATATGAACTCATGCAGAGTAAAATGAGCAATACTAGAAGAACAGTGTACACAGTAACAGTAATGTTGTAATGATGATCAAATGCTTAAGACTTAGCTGTCTGATCAAGACAACGATCCAAGACAATTCCAAATGAGTTAGGATAAAAAATGTTATCTATCTCTAGAGAAAGAACTGGCAAATTCTGGAAGAAGATTGAAGCATATTTTTCACTTTATGTTTCTTGCTTTTTATTGTATGTTTTCTTTTGCAACATGGCTAATACGGAAATATTTTGAATGATTTCACACATATAATTGATATATTTCTTATCATCTCAGTGAGTGGGAGGGGCAGAAGGGATGAAGAGAATTTGAACTCAAAAAATTTTTAAACAGAATGTCAAAAATAAACAAATAAATGATTTTTAAAAATCTTATATTTGCTTGTCTGATGCTTTGAAAAATATTAAGGGAATATTGTGTCTTTTCAGTTTTTTAGGACATAGACTAAGATGAGAAATGAACCTTCATTAAAACTACTCTTTTATAACCTTATCACAGTAAATGATTATAAAGGCACTAAAATGTAGATATTTCAAGATATTAGAAGTTGACATCAATAAATAAATTAATGACATAAATCTATATTTCAAATTCCATTCTAAAATTTTTGAATTCTAACTGTTTCTCCCCCATATCTCAAAAGGAAGGGGGAAGAAAAAATATCAACACATTCACTTCCCTTTCAATTTAGGCTTGCAGAGATTTACCATACAAGGAAATCACAGGTCCAGATCACTCAAAAATGTATATTTGCTGCAGTTTCGTTTCGTTTTACAGAAAGCTGGTTAATTGTTTCAAGTTCATAATGTAAGCTAAGTAGAAACCCTCTTGTGTTTCCATGCAATTCTTGAAGAGTGAGGTTCTAGCACCCAAAGATCTTGACCCAGCCTGAAAATTTAGAGCCAACTCAGCCAGGACTCAGGGAACTCTAGGCCCCCTGTACCTCAGGCAACAAGCCCAGAAATCCTGAAAGGGCTTGCTCAGATTATCTGCAATCTTCATTTTAGAGATTTTGAAAGTGAGGGTCAGAGACATTCACTCTGGCTTGTCCAACATTAGATAGCTAGTCAATGACAGGGCTTGGAATAGGGAGATACCAGGTTTTCTAAGTCCTAGCTAGTAGCTGTTCTTTCCATTTTCCATGCTGCCTCCTCCCAGTACAAACATAGAAGATAAGAAAAAAGAAAACAAAAGCAAAAACAAAAAAAAAATTATCACACAACACATTTCCAACCTAACTTAATTAAGTTGTACCGTAAGTTATGCAAAAAGACAAAATAACTGCCAGTACCTCATTCAAATTCTATTTTCCCATTTTGGTGCTGGGAAATGCTGTAAACTTTCTAGTAATCTAGGAGAATTTCCATCTTCTACCATGATTTGACGACAACATAACAATTGATATTTCCCAGAAACCTCACTATGTATAAACTAAAACCTACAAAACCACTTTTTTTCCCTTTCTTTCTAACTGAGTTTAGGATAAAAAGTATTTTAATTAATTTAGTAGGTCTCCTTGATATTGCATAATTAATATTAGGCATGGAATTTCTTCTAGGACCCTATTGCATAACAAGTGCTAAGTGACCATAGTCCTTGGCCTCAATATTAAACTTCTCTGTGCAACAGGAAAGGGAGCATGGCATATAAATGTCTACAACATGCAATTTGCCCCTAGAAATTCAACTGCCTATATAGGAAGTTTTCTCACCCTTCGCTCAGTCAAGATTCAACTGATTTAAGATATCTGCAGGCCAGGAAAAAGCCATTATCGGTATCTAAATTTGGATCTCTGCTGTCAGGTTCTCATTAGCATTGCATGGGAAATGGCTAAGCAAAGTCACTCATCCTACTAACGAAATTGGCTCATAAAGCCTGTGCCTAAAAGAATTCTCTTAAAGTAGTTTATTTCCATACCCCACTGGCCCACCCACCTTCTTTCACCCCTTCCCTTATACACACACAGAGTAATAAGTGGTTTTTGTTTTGTTTTGTTTCCCTTTCTAGCATTAATGGTTTACACATTTTCTTTTTCAAACTGCAGTGAAACCCTACACATGGGGGGGTGGGAGATTCACCATGAGAAACAACCAATCCTACATTATGAAGGTATGGATTGCTAGGGAGGAATCACCCAAGTTTCCAAAGAATTGTATTTGAAAATGAGACATCATGGTATAATCATAGAAAACTGAACTGAAAGTCAAGAAACCATAATCTGGGTCTATCTTTGGTATTAATTTAACCAATGATCTAGGACAGGTTATTTAAATTCTCTGGTCCTTCATTTCTTCAGCTGTAAATTTAAGAGTCCAGATAAAGATTGCTAAGGTCCTTCTCAATGCTAAAATATAATGTACTGACCAAAGTACTGATCTTTTCAGAGATGGCAAGTACAACTTCTGGCAAATATACTATTGCCAACTTTAGTTCTTTATAATAATTCTTGAATTTGGGCCCTGTGAGGAGGCAATAGGAATTTACCCAAATAAAACAAAGTTTTTGACCAGAAAAGGCCAATTATTTCCTTCCTTACAACAAAAAAAGGAAAGGAACAAAAAACACTTTAAAGAAAAACACAGTACTTCAATGGATCTTAGATTTCCTTATGGTGGGTACTATCTCCATCAATGAAGACTGAGGCTATCTGTGCCCTCTCATCCTTTTCTAGGTAACATAGTAGATAGAATGATGGGCATAGAGTTAGGAAGATTTGAGTTTAAATCCAGCCTTAGACACTTACTACCTGTGTTACCCTGGGCAAGTCACTTAACTTCTGCCTGCTGCCACAGTTTCCTCTAAAGTTTCCTGAAAAAGGAGGATAATAATAGCATAAAACAATATTTGTAAAGTGCTTGGCATAGTGCCTAACACATAGTAGGTACTTAATAATTGCTTGTTTCTTTCCTTCCTTCCTGTGTTATTATTATTTTTTTTTGTGAGGCAATTGGGGTTAAGTGACTTGCCCAGAGTCACACAGCTAATGAGTGTTATGTGTCTGAGGCCAGATTTGAACTCAGGTCCTCCTGACTCCAGGGCCAGTGCTCTATCCACTGTGCCATGTAGCTGCCCCTCGGTGTTATTTTTTGTCTGTGGTTTTTGTTTTTCGTAAACACTCCATTGGATGATTTGGATCTGTAAGTATTTTTATTAAAAAAATTAACTAAGACTTCCTTCTTGAAACAAGTTATCTTTAAAATGGTAACTCCCAGTTCTATATGGTACTTTGTTCATAACAACCCTGTGAAGAATTAAAGAGTACCATTCCAATAGCTCACCTAAGCACAGTAGAAGCAGTCTCTGACCTTGAGCCTACTAATTTGATTCCATAAAGAGAAATAGACAAGTAATTTTGGGGAAGAGCATAGGTTAATACTAGACTCCAGGGAAATAAATGAATCAACTGGAAGACACTTCAATAAGAGGATACTTCATTGTTTACTGTGTATATATTTTAAAATTACTTACTTATTTACCTATTGTTTCCAACAATAGAATGTAAGCCTGTTGATAGCACAGGATATTTGTTATTATATCCTCTACCATGGGGTTGGAGATACAGTAGGAACTGAATAAATGCTCATCCATTGATCCCTTGTGGTAACACAATGTACAATTAACCTCATCATTTTTGATGCAATCTTAAATTTCTCAGGCATATTGGAAAAATGACTTTATCACAAATTTAAATAGAAAAGTTACTTTCCCTCCACATTCCTCTGAAAATTCTGACAAATTTTAGGCCTTTAATGTTTAATAGGAAGTATGATGTATTAAAAGGTGTTTTTAGTGTTTAAAATTTAGAATTTAAGTTTAAAATAAATTAATTAATAATAAATTAATAACAAATTATTTTTAAAATAAATTATTTTTAAAAAAGAAAGCATGTAGGACAAAGAATTACAGAATTATAAGATCACAGAGCTGGACCACCTACTTCTAACTATTCATTTTGAAGATGAGGAAGTTGAGGCAGAAAGAAATTAAGTGATTTGCCGAAAGTCATACAGCTCATTCATTATTAGCAGAGGAGTTTGAACCCAGGTGCTCTGATTCTAAATTCTGCTTTCCCTTTGCACCTTACTGCCTGGCTTCAGTATTCACTATCTGTGTAATCATGTGAAAAATCACTTAGCCTTTTCAGAGCTTCAGGTTTTTTTTTAATTTATAAAATGAAAATAATAAAAGTTTCACCTATTTTGAGGGGATTTTGTGAAAAAAAATATGTTTAAATCTAAAAGCACTGTAGAAATGTGAGTTGTTGTAATCCAATGATCTTGCCTTGGCCTTCCTCTTCCTTGTTTTTTTTTTTTTTT
>NW_020954559.1:30485988-30489213 GCF_900497805.2 Vombatus ursinus
TTTTTAGTGTTTAAAATTTAGAATTTAAGTTTAAAATAAATTAATTACTAATAAATTAATAACATATTATTTTTAAAATAAATTATTTTTAAAAAAGAAAGTACTTAGGACAAAGAATTACAGAATTATAAGATCACAGAGCTGGACCACCTACTTCTACCTTTTCATTTTAAAGATGAGGAAATTGAGGCAGAAAGAAATTAAGTGACTTGCCCAAAGTCATACAGCTCATTCATCATTAGCAGAGAAGTTTGAACTGACTTGTTTGATATCCTACTTCTCCTCTTACTTCTTGCTGAAAATTGCTTTTCTGCCTCCTCTTCCTCTTTCCACTTGTTAATTGTAGAAATCCCCTAGGGTTCTTGGCTTTGGCTCTCATCTCTCCATTTTCTACTTCTTCCATTGGTGATCTCATCCATTTTCATGGATCTCATAGACTTCAACTATAACCTGCATATGGATAATTCCTAAATCTATATCTCCAAGACCCACCACTCACCACTCATGTAAATCTCAGACTCATTTCACACTGCCTGATGGACATCATAAAATGGGTGTTTTGTATGCAATGCAATCTTAATGCATACAAAACTGGACACTGAATCTACTTTTCCTGAGTTCCCTATTTCTATTTGGTGGCATTATTATTGTCTTAGTTACTCAAGAAAGAGGCTTGAGAGTCATAATTAGGTTTATAGAATTTCAGAGGTAGAAACACATCATTGTGGAGCTGTCCTTTGCCCTTTCTCCTGTGCTATATCTCTCTGCCTTAACTCACCATCATTAAAAAATATTTTTCTTATTCCTGTTATTATTGTAGGAAATAGAATTTTATGTCTCATATTCCTAATATAAAAACTGCATGAGTAAAACATATCTTCCTTCCTTTTTCTACAAAACAAAATCTCTACATGGTTTTTAACATACGTGACTTGTAATTGTTTTTTTTTTTTCTGTGGGTCAGGGGCCTCTAAAGCAAGTCTTCTAAGGTCCCTTTCAGTTCAAAATCTGTGATCCTATGATATTTGCAAAGTCTGTTGGACTGAGAGTTAAGAGAGATGTGGGTTTTAATCCCGCCTTTGACATTTACTATCAATGTGGCCAAAGTCAAGTTATATTTTTCTGAGTCTATTTCCACAGAAGTAAAATAGATTACTTATATTGTTTACAGTGGTGTTGTGGGATTCAAGTGTGATAATGTTTGTAAAATGCTTTTGTGAACCTTAAAGCACTATATAATCATTAGCAGTTATGCTTATTCTATTGAAGAAAGTATCCTTGTAGCATCTGATGATTGGGCCCCTTTTTCTGTCTTGTAAGTCTCTACGTTTCCTTCTGGGTCACCTCCCTATGTATCGATTTAGGGCAGAAAGCTCCTTTGCAGTTTGCTAGATAAATTCATTCCTGAGATGTCAATTTGTCAGAGTTTAGAAGCCACTGATGAGAGTTGACCTATGTTTAGTCAAGAGACTTATGTCTGAGAGTGAGATCTGTACTTTTATCTGTGTGACCATAGAGAGAACAACTATTTATTTAAAAAAAATACATCCCCTCAGAGTCACCTTAATGACATTTGGCAAGTGGCATTTGAATCAACTTAGATGACAAGTAAAAGCAGGAAAATAAGTTCTCTGCCAAAATAAAAAAAAAAAACAATTCTCCCTCTACTATTCATCTTTGGAAAATTTCAGGAATAAGTAGGTTTTCCTTGAAAATTTCCGAGCTAAAAAGCAATGACCTAGACTCACAAATCTTCTTAAAGGAAGATGGTATAAACTGGTTGAGAGACTAAGGAGAACAAGAGTGAAATGTGTTCTCTAGGAAACATATGCTAGAAAGAAAAGGTGAGTTAGCCATGTAGTCATCTTCAAGGCATGAAAGATGGACAGCTAAAGGCATTGGTTCCCTTACAATGTAAGAAGAAATCAAAGAAGAACTCTACAACATTTGGTGGTTCCCACATGATGAACTGATGAAAAGACAAGGACAAGAATCATACAAGATATGTGTCCATTTTTGGATTTTGACAAGTATAATTAGGAAGAACATCTAAAGCAATGAGTTTACAGATCCATTTGAGAATTTGAGAGTAAAGGGGGCTTACCATAAATACTACCACTTCTCTAATGAACTCCAGTACTTCCCATTACATATCTTATGTGTGTGCACATAATTATAGTATATAGATTTACATATATACAATTACATATGGAATATAGATAGACAGATGAGTCTCAAAATAAGAAGCAGCAATAGTTTTAAATTTTAAACCCTAAAATGTAGAACACGAAGCTTTTTAAGTTCTGAAAATAAACACGTAGCCATTTTCCTAAAGGATTCATAAGAAGCTAAACACTGTAAACATCAGGAATGACCTGATTGTTATAATTGTCAATGGTCAAAAAATTTAAAAAAAAAACTACCATCAATATGCAGTTTCTGAAAAGTAGAGAACTAGGATAAACAAGCGTATATTTCACGGTTTTCACTGATGGTCATGTCCACTGATACATAAGAACTAATCTGGGTCTTTAAGTCATATGAATAGACATTTTACAGAATTCCGAATGAAGACTGATTCCCAGTTACAGTGATGTTATATAACATGAACTATCTCAATGATTCTCCATCTTTCAATTACTTTTTTAGAGGGTTAGGGTTTTATTTGATTAGCATACTTAACTGCAATAGGACATAGACACTCAAAGCTGATCAAAAATCAAAGGAGGCATGAAGTAAAGAGATGTGTGCTCACCAAAGCCATTTGCCCTCCAATGGAGGATGTTCAGCACAGAGCTGAAAGAGAATAGGATTCTCTGTAAATCTTGAGGTTCTTCCTGTTTGTCAGTGACATTGTGCTAATTTCATCATTTCCATAATACTACAATACATCCTCAACAGATAACACTTAAAAGAGATTGGTTTAAGAGTGCATAAAAGAATAAGTAAATGAAGTCTGTTGCATGCTAGCAAGCAGGACAATTCACTAGGTTAGTTCATCACTATATCTGTTTTTAGATCAGCATTACAGATGATCAATGAGCTGGTCCTGGAATTAGAGGAAAAGAGTGCTGGATTGCTTCTGGGAAATTGAAAGGAACTTCAGCCTTCTCAAAACTGCTATTTGCCTCTGTGTCTGTGTCTGTGTCTATGTCTCTTTCTGTCTGTCTGTCACACACACACACACACACACACACACACACACACACACACACACACACACAC
>NW_020954559.1:30489223-30520582 GCF_900497805.2 Vombatus ursinus
CACACACACACACACACACACACACACACACACACACACACACACACCCCATCATTTAAGAATAGTCTTCCAGTGAAACACTTGGGCTGTTAACCAGGGAACATTACAGTCTCTGATGTGCAAATATTGTCACAACCCTGAGGGCAATATAGAGACTAAGAGTGGATATAACCACAGCATGCTGCTAATGATGATTCAAGCACAAGTGCCATAAAAGATATCCTCTGGAAATAGGTGTTTGGAAAAGGAGCTGTGCTGATAATGTAATGAGAACAAGGAAAAACAGATGCATAGTGAAGTTGGCTTGTCACTCATGTAATGCTTAAAGACCATGATCCTTTATCAAAAGAGATAGGGAGGTATATATGGAGATATCTATGGGGGATGACACAGACTTGCAGGAGTTGGAATCTTCACAGTTGGATGGAATACCACCATTGGTAAGAGCTCTGATCTGTTGAAGTACTGAGCTCTTTTCCCTCTTGACAGAATTTTAGTGGGGAAAACATTTTGTAAATAGTAAAGATCTATATAAATATAAGCTAGTATCATAATTATCATTACCTCATGCCTTTTCCAGGGAAGCGAGGTTGCGGGGTGGATAGAGTGCCTGGCATGGAGTAAAAAAGACTTGAGTTCAAACACAGACTTAGACACTTACTAGCTGTGAGACCCTAGTCAAGTCACTTTAGCCTTCTTGCCTCAGATTTGTCATCTGTAAAATGAGCTGGAGAACGAAATGCTAAATCACTCCAGTATCTTTGCCAAGAAAACCCTAAATGCAGTCCTGAAAAGTCAGACATAACTGATCAACAATAAACATGCCTTTTCCATTGACAAAATCCAAATAGATGAACAAGCCACATAAAGATGTTTATTATTTCAAGCCACATAAAGATGTTTATTACTCACATACCATTCTGCCTGACATGTTCTTCATTAAATAAAATGACGTACTGTTTGTTCATCTTATAAGTCAGGGAAAGAGCACTTACAAACCATGCTACTTGGCACCTTAATTGAGTTTCTAGCCAAAAACACTTACGTTATGAAGGGCTAACTAGTGGAAAGGCAGCTATCAAATGCAGTGTTTGAAAAATGGAAACGCAAATATTCCCATTACTGTCTGTGGTCATAAGACCAACAGCCAACATGAGGACAAAATAATTGATTTCCTTGAGGAATTTGTCACTGACAAATACCCCATCAGAAGAGCTATCAACTCTGTATTTTTAACTTATGACTAATAAAATCCAAGAAATATGCTCCTTACTATAAAGTAGAATGGGATAGTCACTGAAAGATAAGTGATTTTTAAAGACAAGCCATCCTTTCCAACTACCAATCACAATAATGAGTCAGTGACAATGTGCAAAAGTGTTAACAGCTAGCCCCTCTAGAGAACTATGTTCAGAGGGACAAAATGATTAAAGGTAACTAAAGCCTATTCACTTTGCTTTTCCCCTGGTAGGATGATTGTCTGCTCTCCCTTTACCATCTCATCACTGCGTACTCAGTAGAACACTTGAAAAAAACCTAGAAAACCTGGGGTTTGCAGATGGGTGAATCCATCTCTACAGAACTCATTTATTAAAGCTTCTAAATTCACTTGATTTTGTTCTCCCTTAGATCTTTGATGATGAACAGGGTCACTGAAATACTTCTATAAATTGTTACTTGTGAAGCTGGAGGAAATCAGCGCCTTCAAATTCGAGAAATATTTCTCCATTTTAAAACCAGACTTCCTCCCTTCTCACCCACACTACTCTCTATCTCCATTGTTACAAAAAAAAGATTCCTTTTGAATTATTGTGAAAGTGAACCAAATGTAACCGAAAAAATCCTATGGATGTTAAACCACGCATGTGGGTTACTGTAAACCTACCTAAAGTAAAACTATGTAATACGGTATAAAGAGGTCTGAACTGGAAATCACAGTCCTTGTTTTAAATCTTGCCTCTGACACTTTCTACCTTTGTGATCTTGGGCAGCCACTTAAAATTCCTTAGCCTCCCCAATGGGGGATTTGGAATATATAACCAATCAGGTCTCTTCTAGTTCTAAATGTATGGTCTTATAATCTCTAAGGTTTCTTTGGACTCCAGATTGGTGATCCTATGCGATCCTAAAATATCATATCATAAGGTTATTTCACGATGAACAAATTCAAATACCTTCTACTTTTATTCTACTTTCATTTTTTTTCGGAGCATTTAACCAAATATGAAAGCTACCATGTTCAAGGGACAAATTCAAATGTGGATTATCTGAGGTCCCTTTTTGAATGGACCTGATCTTAAACTGAACAGACTTTCCTAAAGACCTCTGACTGATCAGAAATCAGATCATTTTTCCATATGTGACTGTCAGGAGTTTATAAATCCAGACATTTGCTCAAGAGGAAAACTCAGTTTTGAAATGTCCTAAATATGAGTCAAGGGATTAGCATCTACCAATGGCGTGGTGGATAGAGCAGTGGGCTTGGGATCAAGAAGATTCATCTTCATGAGTTCAAATCTGACCTCATACACTTACTAACTGTGTGACCTGGGCAATTACCCTCAGTTCCTCATGTGTAAAATGAGCTGGAGAAGGAAATAGCAAACCACTTCAGTATCTTTGTCAAGAAAACCCCAAATGGGATCATGAAGAGACACAACTGAACAAACTGAGCAATAATAACAAAATATGAGTCAACAGGGTACCTTTCAACAGAACAGGGTTTATACACACATACTCTAAATACTTAATAGTTATTGTATTGTTTTTTAAAAGATGACTGGGTAATATTGCCTCCTACCAGAAGAGTTTTGGTTTCACTTCTTATAAATAGTATGTAGTTTAAATTCACAGATTTGGAGTTGTAAGGGAACTTAGGGATCATTTAGTCTAATCTCCTCATTTAAAGTTGAGGAATCTGACACCCAGAGGTTAAAATACTTGCCCAAGGTTACACATATAGTAAATAGCATAGCCTTGCTCCTCCAACTCCAAATGCAGCATTATATCTACTGGGCTAGATTACAAAGATAAATTACCTAAAGATAAAAGTATAACCAAAAACCTCTATGTTGTATGTATTGATGATTTCCTCCAATAAAATCTTTACCATGGCATGGATGCAACCCTGTATTTTCAAAGGATATTTTAGCAGTGCAAAAGGTGAAGAATGTTGAACTAAATAGGAAAGGTGAGGAACTGTATGCTATAGCCGAGGCTTAAGGTAATTAAGTTTAGAAAAAGTCAGTTCCAGTTTGGGCAGGTGGTGATAGTATTTTGGACCGTGGTAACTTCTGAAGACATTAAGTCACCAGAAGGGAGGTGAGGGGGGGCTCTGATGAGTCAGTATCAGTGAAGAAAGGAGCCATCTTCATGAAATGAGAGACTTGTGAGGTATTGAAGTATATGAGGTTTAGGGTCAAAAACAGATGCATATACGGAAACATCTATCCTCCATAGACAGGGATAAAGTTATAAGTTCATTTCCAAATTTGCATGGTAATAAAGATATGCATAAATAGTTTCATTCTTAATGTGATAGAGATAGAAAACAACAATTGATCTATGATTTACAGCCTGAAGGGGTCTTCTATTTAGTATTGGAATTATAATGTGAATTTCAGAAGTCCAAACATTTTAATTGGTACATTTGACTCACAGACATTCTCAGCTATAAAGTATACATACCAATTTCATTTATCTTCAGGCAGATTATTTAATTTTTCATATTTTAGAGTTTTATTGTGCTTAATAACCCATTCAACACATAACCAAATAGACAGAGTCCCAATCCCAAATGTATAGTGATTCATTGAGAAGGTATTTTTTCATCATTCATTATGCAGTCATAATTTCAAAAAATATTTTAATTTAGGAGAATTTTGGTCATAATTTTAATGCAGAAAATAGTAATGACTGTGGGATAAAACTTTGCTGCTACTTCTATGAATTCAAAGAATACTGGAAAAGATAAGAAAACCAGCTTTAAAAATAATTAATTTAAGTAATCTCTCAAAATTTTTTAAGTATTAAAGAGTTAGAAAGCTCCCCATCCCCAATAAAAGAGAAGAGTTCTAGTCTTGGCTCTAACACTCATTCACTACTTATGTGATTACATATGAGTTATTGGACTTCATCTAGCCTTCAGTTTGCTCAATTCTACAATGAGCACATTGTATCAGATGATCTCCAAGATCCAATCAAGATATAAGATGCTGTAATTTGGAGAAGTACATCTTGTAAATGTAGCATAAAAGGGGTAAAAGCTCTTCTTAAATTTTATTTTAGAAGGCTGCCAGAACAAGAAAGCTCAAGAAAAAGACCTGTAATTCTCTGGAGCAAAAAAGTAGAAATCTCAACTCCTTGGGTGAAACTGTAATTCTGTTATATTAAAACTTTGAGAATGTGTACACAGCTGCATGTCTATACATGTATGTATATATTCATACATATTTGCTCTAATATTCATGTATACCTTGGAGTTTTAATAACTTGGATTGTTTTTGCTTAACATTCTTTGTAACAGATTGGTTAATAATTTATTTTTAATATACTAATATTCATTTTTATAGCACAAAGCAAACTAAGTTCACAACACTAGAACATGAAAGAGTCAGAAATTCAACCAAAATAGCAGGAATTCCCATTCATCTCAGTAGGCCTCACTGATCTTAAGTAGTATTAGGTAGATCCTATACCTAAAAAAATAGTGAAATATTTGAAACTGAGCTGATCTTTGCATTAGTTGTTCTAGGGCAAGTTTCCCACCCCTTTTCTAGGATAAGGTGACTGAATTTATTGCTTCTTTCAGGGCCATGCTAAAGAATTGTATAAGGTTGTAGTAGACAGTTCATTGGACATGGAATTAGGAAAGACTTAGTTTGAATTCAGAATCTGACACTCATTATCTGATTAAGTCACTTTGCTTCTCTTATTGTTTCCTCATCTATAAAACTATAATGACAATACTCATGGCAGTTACCTCATGGGGTTGTTGTGAGAAAAGTGCTTTGGAAAATGTATTGGGTTACATAAGTGTAGATTGTCCTCTTTTTACATACATATACACATATATACCTATATATATATATATACATGTATATATACATGTATATATATATAGGTATATATGTGTGTGTATATATACATACATATATATATATATATTTATATGTGTGTATTTTTTCTTCAATTGGGTATTGGGCAGACTTCTTTGTAGGCAAAGATCTGCTTTCAGTTTCACTGGAAAAGAGCAAGGTTGGCTCAGGGTGTTAGTGGACTAGAAGTGAGAAAGATAGAAGATCCAGCAGGCATTTTTCTATAAAAGTCCAGAGATTAGAGACTAGGCATTGTATATAACTGGTCCCCACATTGGGAGCTTTAACTAAAACTCTCTAAAAAGGGATTTGGTTGAAAGGGACTGAAAATACTGACTTTTGTCACCTTGGGGGATCTGCAAAAGTTGGTGTAGTGGTTTTAACTCGTTCCTTCAATTTGCCTAAAGAAGGTCCATATTTACTTTAAGATTTTTAATTTGATCTTTAAATTGCTCAAAATTTGTATTGTGTTTTTCAAAGCTAGCTTACCTTTGATAGAAAACTATGACTAGTCAACTGCTTTATGATTTCTGTTGGTTCTTAATTATTTACTGGGAGTAAAGGGAAAGAAGATAAAGAAAGACCTTATTGTTCAAAAGTCAATCATATGACAGTTAAATTTATGTTTACAAAAGCTAATTATTTTTAAAAATGTACAAAATTTTAAAAAAGCATAAATCTCTAAGTTTTATTACAAGTTGATATTCTGGATTGTTAAATGTAAATGCATAATGTGTATTGATCACATTTGTCAAATGCAAAATCATATAAAATAAGAGAACTATTTGCCAAAACAATCTGTTCTGGTCGGAGCATCCACATCCATTCTGATCCTTTCTCTTTCATCCCCTTCCAACCAAAGCTTCAAACTTAAAAACTTACTGAAAATAACAATAACAACAACAGCAACAAACTAGAGATCTGGAACTGAATAAAAGTATGCAAAGTTGTATTCTATTGTACTGCAGCTTGGCCCAAATATACATGTATTTATATAAAAGATTTAAAAATTATCTCAACAATTAGTTTAATCACATTGATTCTAATAAATATGATGATTTATATTAGTATTTCATATTAGATTTATATTTAATTTCTATTTGGAGTACTTCCTTGGATAGGACAGCATTGTGATTGTTCATATAGCACCTTTGAAAATGTGTGAATTCAGATGAGTCTTATGAAAGAAAACTGTATGGAATATAATTGTTACCTTTAAGAAGGGGTGTGATGGAGCCAACTTGACCTGGCTAAGGAGATTGCTATATTTTTTTCAGTATGACCATTCATACCTCAAAAATTAGCAAATGTTAAAAGTCAGGGATTGATTTACTGTTCTTTTTTGATTGTCTGGTCTTAAGAACATGATGGAGAAAGTGTTATTAATGCAGATTAAACTTAAAAGTGCAGCCTGACTATTTTTTATCAGAGAACTGGTTGTTCAGTATTTACTATAATGTGCCTACCTTAATGTAAGTTTATTTTTCATGTTCTCTATGCATATTTTGTTTCCCCTGTTCTTATAGAGGACTCCAGTAGTTAAAGATCTGCTCATTGGCACTGTATGGCAAAGGAAATATGCTTCAATTAATTAATCAATCAATAAGCATTTCTTCAGTGCCTTCTACATTTGGAGCACTGAAGCTCTCAGGATTACAAAAAAAAAGTGCAAAATAGAGGGCAGACTTGAGAGACTCATAGAATGTTAAGACCAAAGAGCAACCATGAATCTCTACTTTGTACAAGTAAAGAAAGTGGCCCAAGAGAGATGAAAGAAATTACCCAATATTCATGATGACATTACCTTTAAAGCATAGCTTTCAGGTACATTTGTTTAATAAAAGAAAATAATTATCCCTTTCAAATGTTGCTTTCTGGTATAGATACCTTAAAGAATAAACATCAGAATAATTTAAAATTCAAAAAAGCTTGAATACATGCTAAATTTACATGATTAAACATTTCTTTCTTATATATTCTTAAATTTCAGTTCTACCAAGATGGATATTTATGACATAGAGAGGAAAAAAATTGTTCTGTTTTCCAATGTTTTAATTTACATTTTATTTTCTTTATTTTACTCTTTGTTCTCAGTCATATGACTTAGATATCCTGATTTTTCTTTAACTTTAATGATTCTAGAAAAGCTCTTATTTGTTTTGTAATTGATTTATGAGACATTCACCTTCTTTCTAAAGTTTCTTGCAATTCCCCACTGATGAATTCCAATTAGTTTGATTCATCAAATATTTTAATGAGGGCCCACTATGTGCAAAATACTTTGCTAGGTGTCCTGGGGATATGAATGAATTCAAATGAAGAAAATATGAATGGTAGGCATGATCAGAGAGAGAGAGAGATAGTGCCATGATTTTACTGTCATAAAGAACCTGCTTGTAAAGCAGTAAGATTTAGGTTCAAGTTATGTTTTTGAGATGTACTAGCTATGTTACTCAGGTCAAGTAACTTATTTCTCAGTGTTCTAGGCCATATTTTAAAACTCTTCAGTTGCAGAGAAGATGCCAGTGTGGATTGGAAGAGGAAGGGCCTCATCTGGATCTCTGTATATGAATGAAATCATAGGTACAAGTAATAAAAATAAGAGAGGGAGAAAAGGTCAGGGAAAACTTGTAGAATCATAGTATATTAGCTCTGGAAGGGTCTGTTGGAGATCATATGTTCTCTATACCATCCTACCATTATTTTTCAGATTAGGAAAAGAAAACTCGAGAACTATGCTTTGCCAAAAATCATAGAGACAGCTAAGGGAAGAGTCAGGAATAAGACTCAGATCAACAGATTTCTATCTTGGGCCTCAATTCTTTTATACCCTCCTCATTCCAGATTGAAGATCTTTCTCATTGGCAGAAAAGAAAAATAAAATAGCAGCTAAGTAGTCCTTTTACGTTCTCATTTGTTAACATTACATTGTCTTCCCAAAGCAGTTTTATTCCCAAGAGATAGATTTCACAAAAATAGTTCAAATTCATATAGGGCCTTCAAAATTCAATAAAGATCTTTCCTTTCAAAAACTTGTGAAGCAAAATACAGGAATAGTGGTATTATTTATCCCCATTTTACAGATACGATGTCTAAGGCACAGAGAAAGGAAGTGATGTGCCCATCGTCATAGAACTATTAAACAGCCAAAAAAGGACCCAATCCCATATCTTCTGATTTCAAGCCTGGTATTCCTCACATTATGTCTCTAGAGATTCTCTGCTAGAAGGGATCTTGCAGATCACCCATTTCTATCTACTTGCTTTATTCATAAAGAAATTGAGATCTACAAAAGAGGGTATCTGACCGGTTTTTAAAATATCTTCAACATTTAGCATTTAGCGCAATACCAAGAACAAAGCAAGTAATTTATAAATTTTTGTTGATTGACTTTGGAAATCATCACTTATTTTATGTTTTAAATTGTCCTTAGTTTTCAAATTTTAATTTTTTTCAGTTTTACAAGTACTTTTTGCTTTTATATCACATTATATTCTTGTGTCACAATTGATTTAACCATTTTGCATCCAAGGACATGTACTTTGTTTATACTTTTTTGCTACCATAAAAAGGGCTAACTGTTATCAATATTTTATTGTATACTGGATTTATTGTTTTATGTTGACATCCTTTGGGTATGTCTAGCAATGGGGCCTCTGGGTCAAAAGATAAGGAAATTAGACACTTTTTACAATAATTCAATGACAAAGTTTTTTTCTTGAATAGTTGGATTAGCTCATATCTCCAACAGTACACTAATGTGTTTGATTTCCTACAACTCTTCCAACATTAACTATTTCCATGTTTTGCCTTTTGACATTTTGTTGAATATGAGTTAAGAGTCTGAAATTGGTCTTAACTTGTATTTCTGGTAAAGATTTTTATAAGGTGTGAAGACTTTGTAATTCTTTTGAAAACTTTTTTTTCTTTGATCAGTTATCTATTGGGAAATTATTGTTTGTCTTACTTGATAATTAATATATCTTAGCTATTAGATACATGTCAGAAATATTTTATACAAAGGTTTTTTGTTTTTCTACCAGTTAAGAGTTTCTTTTTTTATCCTATTGATTTTGTTCATGCAAAAAAAGAAGTCAATTTAATTTAATCCAAATTGGTTATGTTGTCTTCTGTTATCAACTCTGTCTCTTATTTGGACAATAATTTCCCCAATTATGAAAACAATCTCCATTCATTTTCCTCCAATTTTGTGATATTACCTTTTCATACATTACAGAATAATAACAACAACGACAACAACAAAAGCTAGCATTCATATAGCTCTTTAAGGCTTGCTAAGTGATTTGTCCAAGATTACGTAAGCAGTAAATGTCTGACTTAGTAGGATTTGACCACAGATATTCATTGTTCAGCATCTGGCATTCTATTTCATCTGACACCCTTATGTTGGGTAGCATGACACAGTAGAAGATAGTAATTACATTAATGATCTTGGGCAAATAAATTACTCTCCCTGGGCCTCATTTCCTTCATCTATAAAATGACAGCACTGGACTAAATGGCTTCTGAGGTCTCTTTTAGCTCTAGCACTATGATCTTATGATCCTATGTTAGCTGTTTTACTAATTTTGAATCATCTCTGTATTCCTGGTATAAATGCAAAGAGGTCAGGGTAAATAATTTTTTTAGGTATATTGCTAGAGTTGTTTTGTTAAAATTGTATTTAATTTTTTTTCAATAAGTATACTAACATTGGTTAATGCATATCTTTTTTTTGATTTATCACTATATAGTTTAGGTATAAGGACCATATTTTCCTCATAAAAGAAGTTTGATGGAGTCTTTTTCTTTCTCAATTATCAAGAATAAAGTATGTAGCATGGATATTAATCATTCTTTACATTTTCTTAGGATTTATCTTGAAGTCTATTAGAATGGGGAGATTTTTGTAGTTATTTTATGATTTGCTCAATTTAATTATCCCTGATTGCCTTGTTTATAATTTATATTTCATGACTTTTAATTTGAGCATTCTGTATTTGTACAGAAAATCTTTCCTTTAAATTCTCGATTTTGCTATCATATAATTTTAATAGTAAATTCTAATAATCCATTTGTTTGCTGCTTTTGTGAATTGATCTTGATCTCTTTTTTATATTGTTAATTTTACTTTCCTCTATTTTAATTATTTCATTTAAAAGTTTATTGACTAAAAATTTATTCTTTTCAAAGAATAACTTTTTGTCATTTATTTTTATAGTCATCTTTTCTATTTTAGAAGTTTGTCTAATTATCAAGTTTTGTTCATTTGTGTTTATTACATGTTTAATTTTTATTTGTTTATTTTTGTGTTTATTTTGCATTATTTCATTTTTTCTTTAGTTTTTCTAGTTGAATATTAATTTCATTAATCTTTTTTCCTATTGGTTTAATAGTTGTTTTAGAGATTTCTTTTTTTTAAACATGACTGTAGCTAAATCCAGTAATTTTTGTATGCTGTCTTAACATCAGCATTCTCTTTCACATAGTTATTTAATTTTTCCATGATTTGTATTTGATTCAAAGAACATTATTCAGGATGATGATTGTCTCTATTTTAAGCTGTATGTTTTGCTTGTATTCTCAGTATTACTATTAATTGTATTATGATCCGTAAGGATTTGATTAGTATCTTTGCCTTTTTGAATGGATTTATGTTGCCTTTGAACATTAGTATATTATCTATTTTACAAAATTGTCACATGACTTTGAGAAAAAAATATGTTATTAAAAATTTCCATTCAGAAAATATTATGCCTTTCATATCTCACTTGAACAGTTTGTTCCTTTAAAAAGTTTTTTTTCAGTTAGATTTATACATTTGTGAGAGAGGAATTTTAAAGTTCTGTACTTTTTTTTCTTTTTAAAACAATTTTAAAAATTATCAATGCTTTTGCAATTTATTCAGCTTTTTCTTTGTGAATTTAGATACTATGTCATTTGATGCAGATAGGTTTAACATTAATATAGTTTCATTGCCTAAGATACTTTAAAATATAATTAATACAGGTTGCTTTTTTCTTCCTTTTTACATTGTATCCCTTTTTCTGAGATAATGATTCCCTGATTTTTTGACAATTACAGAACGAACAGTAAATTTTGTTTTAGCCTCTCATTTTCATTCTGTATCTATCTTTAAAGATGTATTTTTTTATTCTACATATTTTTTGGCTCAAGTTCTTATTCTTCCTTTTATTGGATTGTTCTATCTACCTATCCATATTTAAGGTTATTGTTATTAGTGTTTTTTTTTAACTTTATATTTTCTGTATTTATTTTGATCCCTCTTTCTTCTAAATTAGTACTTTCTTCCTGAAATTAGTTTTGGTTACACTACTTTAATGGTTGTTTATTCTGAGAGGTTATGCTCTGTCCTACTACCCAAGACCTTTTTACCTGCCTATCCCAAGATGCTTGAATGGTTCATTTCCTTCCCTTTTGTTTTATTTATTTGCCCTCTCATAACCTCTTTACCTTTATTTCCTTGTCCAGATGAGTGTATGGTTCAAAAATATTTCTCTCCACCTTTGTAACATTTAAAGTTAAGGAATATTCTTTTGAGGAGCCCTTTCTTAAGAACCTCTCATTCACTTTGTCCTCTTCTTTGTTTTTATCCCTTTAGAGTCTGTTGTGAATTCTGTTCTTCCATTCAAAACCTAAACTTCATCCATCATCAATAACTGGATAATTGATGTAGAATTAGAATGGATCTTTGAGATAATTTAGTCTGAATTCCTCATTTTACAATTGTGGAACTGAGTCCAAGAGAAATAATTTAAACAAAAGCACATAAAGCAAAGCCAATATTTGAACACAGGTCCTTTGACTTTAAAACTAGAATTCTTTCCACTACAACCCATTGTGTCACTACTTTTTTCTTCTTTATCATAGAGAGGGACATACATCTTTTTGAATTCATAGTTTCTTTGGCTTGTAGATCTAGAGTGAGAAGGGACTTTAGCAGACATTGAGTTCACTTATCCCCCTTTAATAGACACTGAGGCACAGAAAGGTTAAGAGATTTGCCTAGGGTTTCTGAAATAGGATTTGAACCCAGGTGCCCCTGACTCCCTAGTCCTATCAACTTCACCATGATACTTCTCAAGTTTTAAGTTTTCTTTTCCCCTCTCCCATGATCTGTGGATTCAAGTAATCAGTACTTTGCTATCTACAGTTAATAGTTTTTGACTATTTTCTTGCATCATTTCATGTAGCACGGCATTAAGGTTTGTTTGTTATATGTCGTGGTCTTCTGGGGGAACCTATAATCCTTAAGTTGTCTGTGCACACATCCTTTCTTCAAGGTCAGTCATTTTGGCTTATAGAGAATTTTCTTGTTCTTTTAAAATTATCTTTTGATACTTTTTTGCCAAATTTTCATCCAATTCCATATTTTTTTAAAAATTTCCAAATATTTTCTTTTCTTTTTTCTGAGCCTCTACTTCTTTGGAGAGATTTTACATCAAAATTTTAATTTCCTGACTTCTCTTTCAGTGCTTTTTTCACTATACTACAATACCTCCAAAGGTTAGATAATTTCTGGTTTTCTTTTTTATCTTCAGATTTTAACACAGTTTTTTTAAAGTTTATTTTTTGTTTTCCTTGTTACGCTTCATAATCTTTAAGTGATTCTGGACTTTTGTTTTTGTAATCAGTCCAACTGACTGATGCCTATTTAATATTCATTTTTAATTTTGTGTCCCTCTTTCCATCTTATGTACACATTGAATCTGAATTCATCAGCTCTTTGCGGAGGCATCTTAGTTTCTTTAGATGAATTTCCATTTCTTTCATCATTGAGATCCTTTGTGAATGTACCATAAGAGTCTTCCATACATTTATGAACCATTTTTCTTTTAAAAGTCTTTGTCTGTAGGATACTTGTCTTTTCTCTGCAGTCTAAAAAAAAAAAGTCTTCTTTCTTAAAGCGACGGAAATACGCCATACCTCACCAAGTCTCCGTGATAACTATGAAGTATAGTAAACCAGATAGGTATCAGTGAGGCTTGTGGGGTGTGACTCATGATAGAAATTCATCAACGGAGTGATACATCTTGATCAAAAGGTATGATGTTATTTATGAATAAAATATATTACTTTGAGTAAGTTGACCAACTGTAGTGGAGAAGCATGTTGAAGAATATTTAGGTGAAGTTCATTGGAAGGAGAAACAGAAGAACACCTGGCCAGAAGGAGAAAATGGTTGATGAATTCTGGAAGTAGTTTTCAAAGCTGGAACAGAAGCAAGATATATTAGTAATAGATTACTTCTATTATCCAAACTGCTAAAAGTAGATATAGTCTTCCCTTGCCTTAATAATACTTTAATTCTTCAAAACATGGAGAAATTAAAAAGGGAAATTGCTATTCTGACCTGCATATGCTCTCTCCAAGGTCTCTAATGATTTATTGATGGCTAAATCTGATAGCATTTTCTTCATCCATAACCTTCCTGAAACATTTGGCACTAATGCCAAAACAGGCCATCTTCTGTAGACTTTAGATTTTAATTACAGTACTCTATTTAAGTTTTCCTCCTATCTGAACAATTCTTAGTCTTCTTTGAAGGATCATAATCCATGTTTTACCTCTATGTGTTGGTTTACTCTAGTAGGACCTCTCCTCTATTCTTTATACACTCTTAATGATCTCATCAATTCTTATGAATCCATTTAGTTTAACTATGTGGAAAACTTTCCACATAACCAGCCCTTTCTATATAATCAGCCCTCATTTCTCTCTTGAGTTTCAGTTTCACTGGACAAGTGTCTGAGGAGAAGCCCTCCATTTTATTAAATCTAGTATGTGCCAAACAGGCTTAATTGTCTAATTTTTTTTTCACTTCCTAACTTCCCTTTTTCTGCTAAAAGCACCAGAAATAGCATGGTGCAATGAAAAATATGTTGGGAATCAAAGGATCTGGGTTCCAGTTTTGATTCTATCATTTATTATTTGTGTGACTTTGGGCAAGTTATTTAATATCTGTAGACCTCAGTTTTCTCAGTCTTTAAAATAAGGTGATTGGACTACATAACCTTTGAGGTCATATCTAACTCTAAATCTATGAAGCTATGATTCCATGATCCTTCTATTCATGTGACCTTAGAGCCATCCTAAACTCCTCCCTGTCCCTGACCCTCAGTATCTAATCCATTGTCAAGTCTTGTTTTATTTTATTTCCATATTTCTAGCATCTTTTCCCTTCTTTCTGCTAATTCAAGAACTGCTCAATTTCATGCCCAAATACTTTTCATCTAGACCTTTACAATGACCTATAGAAAATAAATGTGAAGAGTCTTTAAATGTATTGTTTGAGACCTCATCTTATGGCTATAAATTCATGAGAACTCAAGATTTACTTCTATTATAGGTTTTTTCTCATGAACTGTCATAACCACTCATTTATTTTTAAAGCAATTGACTGATTTCAGTTGTTTCAGACTGATAATCAGTTGTTTTTTTTCTTTTTTTTTAAATCAAATTCAACCCTCTTTTTGTTCCTGTCCACCTAACCAGCTAATATATGTTGAAATAGGTACACCTAATGAATTTACACAAAATCATACCATCACATTGAAGTATGACAAATTCACCACAAATGGACAATTCATTATTAAGCAGATATTACCACTATAACTGTCTTCTATTCTTCTGATAGGAATGAGTATACAACCTGATATTGTCTTCAAGTTAATTGTACTAAGGACAAAAGTACAGTCTCTTTAAGATTATGTTATTTATCATTTCCATATTCAAAAACAACTCTAGAAACATCTTTTAGTTTGATGATGATGGGATTATGGGGGAAAATGTAAATAGCATTAGAAAAAAAATGAAAAAGGCACATAGGATTTCCTAACCACATAAGTTCATTCCATTCATTCTCCAACATTTACTAACACTAGATTACTATTGTTGTTGTTTTCAGTAAACATCGTGAAATAAGAAAATCATTCACTGTGCTAGCAGAAATTATTTCCTTTTGTTAGTTCAAGTCTTGAAAAATTAAGTATTGCATGTCATCCTATCTTTTCAGGACCTTATGATACTTAGTGTATGACTATGGTTACAAGTCTGATTTGTAAAGGACTTCTCTTCATCAGAAGTACACTGAATGGTCATTGCCTAGATAGGGTGATATTTTAAGTAAAGGGATCAAATTCAAAAGTGGCTGTGTTTATCATGAAAATAATATGAATACTGTTTGCATTCACTACCACTTTGGATGTGGGAAATTTGGGTATATTCTGAAGAAAATTTGAAAATATGGAGATATGGATTAATTGTCTTCTAGAGAATTTTTGGGGGGTAATGATAAAAAAGAAAGGGAGAGGAAAGGCTCTCATCTCTTTATTTGACTAAGAAAAGAATAGGGGGAAGGAGGAATGGAACACACATTTATTTTGCAGTTATGTGTCAGATATTGTGCTAAGCACTTCACAAATATTACCTCATTTGAGAGTAAAGAATTATTTTCAATCAAAACATAATTGGAAAAATCAATTTACATAACCTCCTTGCAAAAAACAATTTTTATAACAACTATTTTGAATGATAAACTAGATCTACTCAACTACCTTTAAACAGTGGTCTCTGATTTGAGATTTTCCTTCCTTGGTGGTATTGTTGTCTTTTATTTTTCCCTTGCAACACATATCACTTTTTAGTGAGATCCCTAATTACTTTCACACAATACTCAGGCTAAATCAAATACATCTTTGTTGCTGGTGCCTCTAATCATTGCTATTGAGTTTGTGCATCCACATGGATGATGTGCTAAGACACCTATCCTAGGCTGTGCATTGTCATCGCCTTTTTTGTTACCAACAAAGAGATTTCCTCTTCTGCTCTATTGGCTGCTCCTATGAAAATATTACCTGAACTGAAGAGATACATATTATAATTGTTGAATGAGGGAAAGAAGAGGGCAGGGAAGGGGGCTGTAGTTTAATTGACTCTGCCTGAAAACCAACAACAAGCTGGCTTTCCTGAATTAAGCAGAGAACATACATTAGAAAAGCAGAATCCTATTTCCTGGCTCATTTGATTGGTAACCCAAGGCACTGTCATACATCCTTTTTGTTCATGGAATAGAGGAAGGGTGAAGGAGGGGAAATGGTATTGTGGCTAAAAGCAACTTGATTTTAGACAGAAAAACACACAGTTTGATTGGCAAGGGACTGATGAATGGAGATAAAACAGGTCTTAGATGTCCCACTATTCTTTATAATTCTGTGCAATACTATAGAGAGTCTATTTACCCTTGAGCAATGGAAAAAATTAAATGCTTGTTATCAAAAATGAAATAGACTTTTTATATGAATAGGCATTCAAGGATACCTGTGACACAAAAATAAGGAATCTACCCTTCACTAAAATAAACATTATAAACAAGTATGAAAAGGGTGTGATTGATAATCATGGACACATATTATTCAGAAAATGAGATTAGGCCCTAATTTATAAAGCAATTTATAATTGTTCTCAAGATTACTAGCCTCTTGATAAGAACTGCTAACATTCTAAAATGTCATTTCATCCCCTAAACCAGTTAACAATAGAAGAGATGGGAGAAATAAGAGGAATGAGGAGCTATTTATGCTGCACCTCATAATTGAATTGGGAAATTTTTCCTAATTACTCTCGGTGTTGGATTGATATAGTAATTTTTTACACTTTACAATTCCTAGAAAAAAAAAACTCTTAAAATATTTAATTTTAATGGAAAGGTTCTCTTTTAGTCTCTGTGCTTCCTCACCAGCCCTATTCTATGGACCAGTGTGCCAAATGATTTTTGATTTGTGGGATGGGTTAGATCTGTATTTCATTTGCAAAATCTTAAATTGCGGTTGAGAGCTTTCTTTGTTAGTTTTTTTCTATGTGACCATGGACAAGTCACAATTTATAATCTTTGAGATAATTTCTTAATACTGGAGCCAGGTTTCTCTTTTAGATAGAACACGATGCTAATCAGGCTAAGGTCAAAAGTTTAAATCCCTTGTAGGACCAGAGGAAAACTCAAGCCTATTTTATTGACTGTCTCTCTAACCCTATCCAGTTACCTGGCCTGTAGCATCATCATTATATAGACTAGACTGTACATGTTTTATAATAACAAAACCAATGATTCTTTACAAACTATTCTGTTTTTTAAATACTAAATAATAACTGTGAGTAGGGAATGTAATTCCTATCTCTGATTTTCCTTTTAGCCCAATTTTCCTCAAGCTAAATGGCTTGTTTAACATCACAAGCAAAATAAATGACATATTTTAACTGCTACCCTGTAACAGAGTCTGGATAAATGGCCTTACTACAAGGCTAAGCTAACTACAGCAATTATCATATTTAAGAAAAAGAAGAAAAGAAAAAGAAAAGTTAGACATTTTATTCAAAGGACTTCTATAATATCTTACACTTAAATAAGAAATAATACTATGGTCAATACCTATTCTCCAATGGCCTTCTTCCAAAAACTAATGCAACATCGTCATTCTGTCCAAAGGACTACCCAAGGTAGTCCTTTATTTATTTAGGCTTCACACACACACACACACACACACACACACACACATACATAGAGCCCCCAAGTTAATTCAATTCCTTCTTAATGTATTGTGAAGGTTGTCTCTTTTGGGCTGAATTATCCTATTTATACTCAGGGAGGACTAGAGACAGCAGCCTTGACTAAGGTGACTTTTCCTGAATGATGTCATGAGATTATTACAAAAGCTTCTCCACGAATTTATCAACAATGGTAATATGCCAAGAAGCGTTCCTTTTTTAAAATGCTAAAGAATGGGAATGATTACATTTGACTTGTGTTAAAACTCTAAGATGAAACCTATGTATGTATAACAAAGTAAGATTGAGGTCTAGATAAATGAGTCAATTCAGTTCAATTCAAACCATGTAGTGTCTACTACATTTATGTTACTGTACTAGCCTGGGGACACAAATGTGGAAAATGACAGTTCCCACCCACAAAGAGTTTATCATCCAATAAGAGACATAAATAAGTGATATGCTATCACGTGACAGGGACAAAGGAGAGATTAGGTAAAGGGTTCTAGGAAATTTGAGAGGGTAGTGATCACATTCTGCTGAGAGGTACCAGGACCTGGGACTTGAAAAAAAAGAATTTCAGCAGGTGAAGATGAGAAGGGAGAATTGTTGAGGAATTGGAAACAGCCTCTGTCCTCAGAGGAAGGATTCAGAGAGTATCAGAGAATTTAAAAGTGTGAGGCAATGTGAAATAAGGCTGTAGTATGAGGATGAAGGCAGATGATGGAGAATTTTAAATGTCAGGACCTGGTCAGACCATATTTGGAATATTGTGTTTAGTTCTAGACACCACAGTTTAGTTAAGACATTGATGAGCTTGAAAGCATTAAAAGAAAGATGACCAAGATGATGAAAGACCTTAATACCACGCTATATAAGGCATGGTTAAAACAACTGAGAATTTTTTTTGAAGGGTAGATATTGATTTTTATCTTCCAGTTTCTGAAGAACTCTCTCAGGGAAAAGAAATTAGACTTGCTTGCTTGGTCCCAGAGAACAAAACTAGGAAAAACAAGTGGAAATTAAAAAGATATAGATTTAGATTTGTTGTAAGGAAAAACTTCCTAACAATTACAGCTATCCAAAACTTGAGTGGGTTGTTTTGGAAGGTAATGGGCTTCCCCTTCACCTGAGGTCTTCAAACAAAGGCTGGATGACGACTCATTCAGTATTTTGCAAAGACAATTTTTGTTCCATTACAAATTGTACATTATGCCATCTAAGGTCCTTGACAACTCTCTGAGGGAAAGCATTCAAAAAGATATTGTGAAGGTAAAATAACTCTTGCCACATAATTGGATAAGAATGGTGAAAAGGGGGAAAGTAAAGGATGATTCGGAGGTTTCTCGCCTGGGTGCCTAGGAGGATGGGTGCAGTCTTCACAAACAGGAAAGTAAATCCAGGTTAAAGGTAGTGTGGGGGATGGGAGAATAGGAGGATAATGAGCTCATCTTCAGACATATTGGGATGAAGGTGCTAACAAAATCACAGAACCACAGAATTGGAAGGGCCTTCAAAAGCTATCTTGTCCAACCCATACTGCCCACAATAAATGATTTTTCTCTCTCATTCAAAAGAACAAAGTAAAGTAACTATTCACATGTCAATGTCCAGCAGACAATTGGAAATCATAGGAATACAAATGTAGAGAGGAAAGGAATCTTAGTGGTTACCTGGTCTAACCCCTTCATTTTACAGATGAGGAAACTGAGGCCTAAAGACTTCCAGTGATTTGCATTAGGTCATATCGACTAAGCTGCTTTACAATTTATTATTATTATTATTACACTTAATATTATTATTATTACACTTTACAATTATTATCTCATTTGAGCTTCATTACAACCTTGGGAGGTAGATGCTATTATTAGCCCCATTTTATAGATGGGAAACTGAGGCAAACAGTTAAATGACTTGGTAAAATGGCAAAGCTGGCTGAAGAAGGATTTGAACTCTAAATTCAAAACCTTTTCCACTGAACCATCCTATCTTTCTAATATAAGATTGGTAGTTAGCGCAGATAGTGGGGATGAGATTGCATTTCCATGATAAATGAAGAAATGGGATGGGTTGCCAAAGGAAATTAGATGTAGAAAGAAGCTAAGCACACAACCCTGGGGCAAAGCCAAACTTAGGGGAAAGAAGATCAGTGAAGCAGTGAAGAATACTAAATAAAACTAATTAGAAAGAAAAGACTCAGTGGAAAGCAGTATCATTGACCTAAGGAAAAAGAGAATATAGAGAAAAAGAAAGAGCCATCAAGAATGTTAGATGCTGCTAGGTGGCACAGTGGATAGACCACTGGACCTGGAGTCAGGAGGACCTGAGTTCAGATCCGGTATCAGACACATAACACTCACTAGCTGTGTGACCCTGGGCAAGTCACTTAACCCCATTGCCTAGTCAAAAAACAAACAAACAAAAAAAAAGAATGTTGGATGCTATAGAGAAGTGAATCAATAAAAAAGGCATTAATTGAAATTATTAATTCTGATTGACGGTCCCAAACTTTTACAGCCTGTCATTTCAAGGTGTTACATTGACTCATGGTCTATTACAAAGATGGGAATGAGCTATAACGCCAATTTTTAGGTCACAAAATATCAGATATCACAGGATGATTTCTTCTAAACATTGGAAAAGAAAGCAGAGGCTTTTTCTTCTACCAGAGCTATCACATTCCCCAATAGTCACTGTAATTCTCATTTCAATTACTCCATCAATGTGTTTTTAGGGATAAAGCATAATCACAGTCTTTTTGTCCCCCTCTAAAACTGTCAATTTACATTGAAAATGTTAAGATCACATTATAAATTTGTAAAAAGATGTTACAGAGAAGAGTAAGAGTAGGCGGTCTGAGTCCTAGTCTGATAGACGATAACACTGTATGACTGCTAACAAGTTAGATGATCTCAGGATCCCAGGGGGCAGCTAGGTGCAGCGGATAGAGTTCTGGGCCCAAAGCCAAGAAGGCCTGAGTTCCAGTCTGGCCTCTGGCGTTTACTAACTGTGTAACCCTGGGCCAATCATTTAACCCTGTTTGCCTCAGTTTCTCCATCTGTAAAATGGGGATAATAATAGCACCTAGCTCCCAAGGTGCTTGTGAGGATCAAATGAGATAATAATTGTAAACTGCTTAGCACAGTGCCTGGCACATAGTAGGTGTAACATAAATGTTAGCCATCATCATCATGTTTTCTTTAAAATGGAGGTGAAAATAATGCTAGCACTAACTATCTCAAGGATATTGCAGTGAAATCACATTGAAAACCATAACATACTATGTAAGTGTGAATCATTATTAGCCTCTTGGTCAACAATTAGACCATTAGAATACATAGTAATAATTATATAGAATAAGACAGCTGTCATCATTGTATATATTGTGAAAATAACTAGTCTCCCAAATAAACTCTTTATGTTACTTTATCAGCAATCAATAAGTATTAAGTGCCCAATGAGCTATGTGTCAATACCTATGTCTGGCTCTATGCATAGAAATGCTAGAGAGAGATAGTTCTTCCCCTTTAAGAGCTTACATTCTAATGGGGAGGGGGGAGAATGGGAGACAATGCAACGCTACAAGGACAATACAACAACAAAACCTTAGAAACAGTGCCACTTGAGCTGAGCTTCAAAGGGAACTAGGCATTCCAGAAAGACTGTTCAAAGACCCAGAGATGAGAAATGGAGTATAGCGTATAGGGCACCAAGTAGGACAGTTTTCCTGGAACATAGAGACTGTGGAGGAAGGTAAAGGGCATTATTCTAGAAAAAAATAGTCCGGAGTTACACAGTGAAGGACTTTAAATGCTAAAGACAGGAGTGTGTATTCCATCCATTCTAATGGAGAGAAATGAAGTTTCTTGAGTAGAAGAATGACGTGGTAATACCTGTGATTTAGGAATATCAGTTTTGTAATTTTGTGGAAGATAACATGGGATGGGAAGAAACTGGATGCAGAGAGACAGATTAGGAGGCTATTGTAACATGGTAAGATGGTGAGAGCTTCTCTTAGAATGTTTGTGCTGTAAGAAGGAAAGGGGATATATAGGATAAAGACTGAGGGAATTGAATTGACAAGATTTGGGGATGGAAGAGTGAGTTGAATTTAAGAATCAAACTGAGAATAACTCCAAAGTTCAAACTTGGCATACTGGAAGAATGATGATGTTTTTCTTGAGTACAATAATGAATTAGGAGGAATTTGGGGGGAAAGAAAATACATGTAGAAGTCCTTATTTGTAAATTTAACTGATGTCTCTATGATTATGAAGGATGACTTATCTCAGTATAGAGACATGATGGACAATGTGAAACTAGGCAATAGAAAAAATCAATCTAACAAAAATAAACAAAAATAACAAAAATAAATGCAAAACTGAAATTATTAAAAGATGACAGGGAATTGGATTAGCATCCTGGATATGGATTAGCACCCTGGATAACAATTTAATTTTCCCCCCTAAGAAAAGAGATTATTTTCCAGTTGTCTATCTCTCAACTATTAGGACTAGTTGTATTATTTTATGAGAAGGTACTATATCTACATAAGTAGTATTATGTAACTCTCCTGGATGTCTGCCTTGTCATGGCGGAAGGACTTGCATAGCTCAATGAAACTATGAGCTATGCCAGTAAGGGTCACCCAAGATGGACAGGTCATCATGGAGAGTTCTGACAAAAAGTGACCCATTGGAGAAGGAAATGGAAAATCACTCCAATACCTTTGCCAAGAAAACACCATGGAAAATATTAAAAATGTTAAAAGATATGACATCAAAGATGAGTCCATTAAGTTGGAAGGTGTCCAATATGTTACTAGGGAATAGTGGAGGACAACTACATCCAGAAAAAGTGAAGCAAGTGGGCTAAAACTGAAAGGATGCTTATCTGTGGTTATGTCTGATGACAAAAGGAAAGTCTAGTACTTTAAAAGTCAGTATAGCATGGGTTGGACAGACTTGAGCAGACAGTGAAGGACAGAAAGCCCTGGCATGATATGGTCCACAAAGAGTTGGATACAACTGAATGACTGAACAACAGCAACTATATCTGCAGTCTCCAAAACACAAGAAAGCTCATTACAAAGAGATAAGTTACCCAGCCTTCATTCCAGCAAGTTTCCTTCATAAGATAAACATAGTTGCATCCAAGTTTAAACTGCAATCAGAAACATACTCCTGTTTAAAAGGGATCATCTGATTTTTTTTTAAAAGATTGACGTTACGCCTTTAATCTGAAAATAGTAAAAATTTTAAATACATAATATCCTAGATCTTCCATTTTCTAATTAATAAAGAATATATTCATCATGCATTCATTGGGCTTCTTGCCTCAAATTGAAAAGTGGAGAACATTAGACAAAAAGATGTACCAATAAAACAGAATGATTTCAAATTGTTAACTTAATTAAGTTATTATCTCTTGGGAAACTTATTATAGTGGAGGTTTTGAGAAAAGGTATCTATCTCAATCCTATATTCTCCCCTCACCCCTTTTTACTTTTGTAATGGAAATGATAAAGACCAGTTGTACTCACAATGAATGAAATGAAAAAAGTGAACATGCCCAAAGATGATACTACTTGATGATACTTACTAGCTGTATGACCTTGAACAAGTCACTATGCCTCTGACTGCGTCAGTTTCCTCTACTATAAAGTACTTTAAGAATCAAATGAAATAATATTAGTAAAGCATTTAGCATAGTTTCTGGCACTTAATAGGTGCTTAATAAATGACTATTTCCTTCAAATCCATCATCTCAAAATTAGTTTTCTTTTACTACCTTATTTACTTAAATTGTAAGACTTGAACATTTGGAGCCGTCTTGGTTTCCCCCTTTACTCTATTCACTAAAGTTATATTTCCCTAGAAAAATCTATCCAAGTTCCTATTTTCTCCTTATTCCAAATAATACAGCTTTAGTCTAGACTTTCAATACTTTAAGTTGGGATCACTGCAACAGCCTCCATTTTTCTTTGGGGGGAAGGGGCTCAGGCTATTCTGTCTTCATTTCTCTCCCTGCTCTGTTCCTGACTTCCTCTTGTCTTCAGAATCATGCTTCTTCTATTTCTGGCTCATGCTAGAATTTTGCTCAGCACCTGGGGCCTCCTTCTCCTGGGAAATATCTAGCACAGGACCAATCAGTGTGGGACATCTCTCCATAAAGCCTGCCTCCCTTCTCCCATTGATGGCCTTTTCCTAGAACCTCTATTTGGTGAAGAGGATCAAGTAGTCATCTCTCCATTCATTACTTTGTACCATTCCTGACTTCATCTGGATTTTAAAACCATGCCCCAATACTGGATACCTTCATCTCCCTCTTTCAATGCTTCTTTTCAGCTCTCTTTTTGTGTGCTCTTACTCCATTAGAATGAAAGTTTATTTGCTTGTATTTCTATTCCCAGCATTCAGCACAGTGTCTAGAACAAAGAATGCCCTTAACAAATGATTGTTGTCTTCCTTCTTGGGTCCAATTCATGTTCTATACTATTGCCAGATTAATCTTCCTAAAACATCTATTTCATCACGGCTCTCTCTTGACCAAGAAACCACAACAGGTTTCCATGGTCTGTTGAGTTTAGAACTTCAGAGTGACTTCTCAAGATCTCTGTAATCTTATTTCCTTAGAGTTATGACATAACATGAGAAATTATATACAGTTTCATAGAAATATTCAACAAATGCAAACAACTATCATATTTTTCTTAGTTTGCTTTTTGGAACCATTATTTTCCATCCTCGAAGGCAAGCTTAGTATTTCTAGCTCACTCAGACTTCCAAGGCTTTAAATACTCTGTTTAAAAAATTCTACAGATCATCTCTATTACCATAAGAGGATTTATTTTTCATTTTTTTTTGAAAAAAATTATTTTGTTTTCGGTGGCAAGGCTAAAAAGGCTTCTTTTATTGGACCATGGGTTTGCTCTGTTTCAGTCTTCCTGCACTATAGTAATGAGCACTTCATTTTTTCTTTGTGATAGGAAACAAGAAAATTAAAGAGAATCTATTTGAAACAGAAACCAATACTATTCCATTAATTTGTCAAGCTCATTTGCCTTATAGTTGCAGTGCTGACTTTAAAATTTCATTTCTCTTGCTTCTTGCTAATTTGTCTCCAACTGACTAGCTATTTATTCTGCCTTTCTAGAGACTAGCACCCTAATCTGTAATTAAGATATCATAACAATAGCATTGATAAGAAGCATTGAGCCATTAAAAATTACATTTTATAATGAATAATCTGAATGAAAAATATTTTCTAAGAAAAGCAAGTACAGATTACGGCTTACAGGCTGACTGTGACTTCCATTACAGTAAGACCTCTGTAGTTCAGATATTATTAATTCTGAATTTGTGATTATTTAAACAAGGTCCCAGAGATTAGTACTGTAAAGTAGGTTCTCTGGAGGTAGAGTGGGTGGGTGCTATTTATATTACTTACGAACTTTGTACAACAAACTTTCATAAGCAGATTTATACTAATATTTGACTATATATAGTAAATATGTTCATTTCAAAGAATTCTTATCTATTCATTAGAGCAGTCCAGGACCTGCCTTCCTTGCCAACACTCTGTTAGCTATTTCTAAGTACACTTGAAAACAGTAAAAACAAAATACTCCATTGTTCAGACTTCACTAATACCAAATGATCAACATCACCCAGATTTCTCCCCAAAATAGGTCTTGTCAGTAAGTTGTGACTGTGTTGAATATTCCTTTATTAGTGTCCATTGCATTACTTTTTGCCCATTTGTGGCATAGTTCCTTCCTTGCTTACAGCTGCTTTCAAAACACCTATTTTGTGTATTTTTAACTCTGGCTGTTTTGGGCATCTTGCCATTCCTATGTCTGTTGAAGGTAGACATTTTTTAGAAATCAGCTTTATTCATCCATAGATATGTATTTTATATTATTTGTCTCTTAAACTGTCCTTTTTTTAACATGATAGAAATAAAATTAAAGGATTTAACAAAGAATAGATGGGTCTTGAAGAAAGAAAAGAGGGGAAGAGTGATTGATAAGTTTCTTTTGTTGCCACCACTCACTTTCTTCTGTAAATTTTCAAGAACAGGCTTGCTTAATCACTGAGAGCATTGAGGATGGGACCCAAGATGGCACAAAGTATCATCCCTTGGAATTGCTGCTCTTGCTATGAAGTACTTTAAATTGTGATGGTGCCAAGGCCATACATAATGGAGTGCTAAGCCCATATCAACTGACAAATAGAAGTTTTTGGTACCCCTTGTCCCAGGCTCCTACAGATCACCTTTCATTTCTCACAAAATTTTATTTCTCTCATTTTTTTTATATTTCTCTCATTTTACATAGGACTGAGAGGGGGCCTTCACATTGGTCTCAGTCTCATTGCTGACAGATCTCATATAGGTAGGCATCAGAAGACTCTTTCTATCATGGATGTTATCTGAGACCTCTGATAAGCACAAAAAGAAGGAAAACTAGGCCCATCATTTTTTGAAAGTACATAGGTTTACAGTTCTCTAACAGATTTCCAATTATGCTCACCTGAAGGTTTGGTGGTCTTCTTATAATTACCTATCGTAGCAATCAGTTTCCCAATAGTAAAAGCATAATAAGTATCAGAATATTCCTTAGATTCAGTTCTAAAGATCATGGTAAATGTGTATGAAACATGTGTTTCAATATTAATTTCGGAAAAGAAATAAGCATCATGTGCATAAGAGAGACTGTGTAGTGAATTTGGGAAATATCATAGGATAATAAAGAATAGATAGGAAAGGTTGTTGTGTTGTGTTTGTCCTTCATTCTCAAAGAGGACCATGACATAAGGGAGATGGTGACATGACATGCAATTGACTTGGACTTGAGTGAGGGAGGGCTATGTAAGGTCACCAGTCTCACTTTCTCCTCCAGAGCCATCTGGGTCCAGCGGTGAGATATAGATCAGGATGACTGGAAATGGCCCTGGATGCAGTGGGAGACCTTGGCCTTTTTAAGCTAAGTTCTTACTTTGAGTGAGGCAACACCCATTCAGTGAACAGGCCTCTTTAAGGAGTGAGTCAAGGGAGGACCCCTTTAATAAGAAAAAAAAAAGAAATCAAATTGGGAGGGGAAGACCCTCAGTATTGCTCACCAAAAGAGAACTTTCTATTTACATTCACTCTGAGCAAGGAGGACCTAAGAAAATAACCATTAACTGGTGCTTGGGCAAGGACCTGTTGTCCAGTCTATGAGCTCCAGAGTGAACTGGGTTTAAGGCTTGGTCTTTGAGAGGTTGTTGTGTTTGTCCTTCATTCTGGAAGAAGACTATGACATCAGGGAGATGATGACATGACTTGCAATTGACTTTGATTTGAGTGAGGGCTGTGCAAGGTCACCATTCTCATTTTCTTCTCCAGAGCCATCTAGATCCAGGGGCCAGATGTAGATCAGGATGACTGGAGATGGCCCAGAATGCAATGAAAGACCTAGCCCTTTTAAGCTAAGGTCTTTTCAGGTTCTCACTTTGAGTGAGGTAATATATCATTCAGTGAATAGGCCTCTTCAAGAAGTGAGTCAAGGGATGGCCCCTTTAATTAAAAAAAAAATCAAACCAGGAGGGCAAGACCCTCTGGGTTGCTGGCCAAAAGAAAAACAGTTAGTATTTACATTCACTCTGAGCAAGGAGGGCCTAAAAAAGAACCATGAAGTGGTGCTTGGGCAGGGACCTATTGTTGTCCAATCTATGAGCTTCAGAGTGAACTGGGTTTAAGGCTTGGTCTTTGATAAAGAAATCTAGCCAGTAAACCCCAGAGAGGAGAAAGAGAAAGAGAAAAATATTAACTTTAAACATAATGGTGGGAGAATCTGTTCATTTCTGACATATAAATTGAATGGAACAGCATCAGAGGGAGGTTAAATGAATACATATAGCTACTCAATTCCTAGAGGGAACTGACAAATTTGTTGTGATATTTTATTTGTTGAGTTTAATGAATTAAAATGTCCACTGTTGCTTTAAAAAAAAAGTTTAGTTGGCTATATTGATGTGCAATGTTGTTTTTAATTAATTAAAAAAAGTCCTATTCTCTACTGTGTTTGCATTGCATTGGTATCAGATTATGTCCAGGTGTGTTCAGTTATAAGCACCATAGCATTAAAAAAAGAAGATATGAAAAGAAAATACAAGAAGCATGATAACAAAATGGCAATTTGCAATTAAAACCAAAACTGAATTTAGTTGCTTTTAAAGTTCTGGACAAATTCTATTATTAATCTCTAAAGTAAAAATAAAAATAAAACAAGGCTTATTTTTTATCTGAACTGAAAGTCTAAAAGGTGGATTCAGGGAAATATATTTAATGTACTAACCAAGTGACTAAGTGAATAAAAGTAGTTAGAAAGCACTTAAACTCAAAAGAAACAATTTGCTATGATTACTATAGAGAATCATCATTGACAGTTCTAGTATTTTCTAGTAAGATGCTATCATGAGATTGGAACATACAAGAATGAGAAGATAAGTTTTTATAAACAATAATCTTTTTTTGGAAAATGGAAAAGGATATAAATGAAATTGTTTTCTATTGACTTCAACTTGACTTTTATATTGGGAAAACATTTATACACTAAGGAAATGTTTATAAATGGCAAATGGTGTCATGACATTAGCGATATTGAGTCAAATCAAAACTAGCTGGCAGATGATCATAAATCTCATGTGAATTTTCTTATCCCCTGATTTCAGTCAGTAGAAATAACACTTTAAAAAATACACACTATTTTTCTCATTCTTATTTCTATTCTACATTTACCCCGCACCACAGGATGATAGGGGCAACTAAGTGCCAGAGTAGATAGAGTGTTGGGGCGGGATCAAGGAAAACCTGAGTTCAAATCTGATCTCAGACACTTATTGGCTGTGTTACCCCAGACATGTCACTTAACCTCTATTTGCCTTAATCCACTAGAGAAGAAAATGGCAAACCATTCCAGTATCATTGCCAAGAAAACTCTACAGATAGTATGGTCCCCAGGGTCACAAAGAGTCAGACATGATTTGATGAGTGAACAACAAAAACAACAACAAATACTAATTAACAGTTGAGTAAGCAAATATTGGAAGATGTAGACATATAAATAGGTATGGAAGTGTTGGCTGGATATGTTATCCATCAAAGAGAGAAAGGGAGATGTTCTGGTCTGGACTCTGTACATTTATAGACCTGTTGTGAAATAAACTAAGTTTGAAAGAGATCCCTCCATTAAGAACTGCTTTTGGAATAGATAATGGACAAATGGATTGTCCTTCACATATTTTAATACTTTTCTTCTTCTTCTTCTTCTCTTGGCATAATGACCACTTTAATACCACTGATTGTCCTAGAGGAAGCCATAGTTCAGTACTGTGAATCATTTCAGGTTACCAAAGCACAATGATAGGATTGATCTGAAACTTGACTGAGATAAACTATTGGACCTCAAAAGCGTCTTGGTAGGTTTGACATTTCTGTCAATGCCATATATTCTTAGGTTTGCAAATTTAGCACTTGAAGTGTCTGATTATTTCCTCTTCAGTACTTTTCTTCTAAGTAGGTGAATAGGTGGTTGTTGTCCTTTGTACTGGAAGAAGACCAAAATGACATCATTATGTCAGGGTCAATGTGTAGAGTGTCCAGCTGTGACTGATCGGATAAATATGAGCTTGGAAGGCTCTACCACATGCCAGGCACAAGTAGTCCACGTGAACATTCAGAGTAGTATACTGCATAGATTTGGGGCAGCAAGGTGGCACAAGGAACAGAGTTTAGGGCCTGAAGTCAGAAAGACTCATCTTCATGAGTTCAAATCCAGCCTCGCACCCTAACTAGCTGTATGACCTTAGGCAAGTCACTTAACCCTGTTTGCCTCCGTTCTTCATCTGTAAAATGAGCTGGAGAAGGAAATGGCAAACCACTCCAGGATCTTTGCCAAGAAAACTCCAAAATGGGGTCATGAAGAGTCAGACATGACTGAACAGCGATAACAACTATATCGATGAAGAAATCCATGTACAAAATGAAAAGGCACATCCCTTGATCTAAGATAGAGCACAGAGCTATAAAATTCCATGCCAAATATTTTTTAAATATAGTGCTATTAAAATAATTAAACTTAGCAAAACTACATAACATCATATCTAAAACTGACACACTGACCTCATTGATTTGAAGAAACAAACACCTAAATACAATTTTGCCTTTTCTCACTAATATTTAACTATTTGATTCTTAGTTCAAGCTTAATCTTATGCACAGACTTCATATAAATAATTCTTTGTAATCCACTCTTTTAAAGTTAGAGTCAAAAGCTCTTCCCAACATCTATAATGTCATCCACACGGTAACACTAAAAATGCTAACAGATTGCTTTTCTCATTTGCCTGTGGCTTCTCTCCATCCCAACCATAAATAGTGTCATATTGTCTGATTTTAGGGCTAATTAAAAGGATGACCATATCATTATCTTCCATTGCTGTGTTCTCATTTTTCTTCCTACTAAGTAGTAACAGAGAGAGAATTTGCAGTTATAGAGATCTCCCTCCATGTGAGAAGTACAATGTACCCGTATATTTTTTTCTAAATCATAAAACTCATTTTTCATTATTCCTTCAATGAAAGATAGAATTTTGCTCCTCTTCAACTGCCCCCCCCACCCCAATCAAAACAGGAATTATTAGCTACCAGAGTGCCTTGAAATTTTCTAGTAATTTACATATAATAATTCTTTTTAACACTCAGCAATTTGTATCCGATACAGATTTGAAAATACAAAAATCTCAGGTTATAGAAGTTTATGCACAAAAAACTATTAAAATAATATGCAAATAGACATACCATACCAGCTATGCAACTAGGAGTAAATCACATAACATCTGAGTGCCTCAGGCAGCTCTCTAAGACTAAAATCTTCATCAGTGGAGGGAATTTCCATAATGGAAATTCCTAACACTGATAAAAGCACAAGTACAATTTAGTGTAATATGAAGGTGAATTATCTCATTTAGATTCTTTTTATCAGGTTGTTTAGGAAAACGCTTCAGTTTGATTAGGGACACCCCGATCCATCTTTTCACAGAGAAATGAAGCAGTTTCAATACCTTTGGCTCTTTTACATGTTTGCTTGTGCTAAATGAATCAGGTCTTCCTAATAGATGAAAATACTTTATCACAGAGGGAGTTATACTATTCAGAAGCTTAGTAATACCGGCTCTTAAGTAAGTAGCTGGGGAGAACAATATTCTTAAAGAATCAGTATAGTTTCTAAACATGTCTAACTTGCAAATAGGGAATAATTTGGAGGCTGGAAAATTTTATTTTAAATTTTTAAAATTTATTCTCCCTGAGAAAACAATTGCCTCCATAAGCTTTATTGATTAATTCAAAACCAGGGTTTCCCTTATCTGATTTGGAAACGTGCCAATATATATGATACAATGGTACACAAATTACTTGAGACAAAGTAAAATAATAAATTATATTGCTTTTTGAACAAATTCAAGCTTTTTTGTATCCTGGAGAAAATTTTAATATGTAATATGCTATTTTTTGGCTTTAATTGATTGTTTTACATGATTAGTAACTGAGTTCATAAAATTTTACACATTTTTTTTTCTTTTATCATGAAGCCATACTTTTATTACTTTGGCTATTAAGGGTATCTTTGAAGAACAGTACCTTTTTGTTTTTTTTT
>NW_020954559.1:30520682-30578296 GCF_900497805.2 Vombatus ursinus
ATATATATATATATATATATATATATATATATATATATATATGAATGGAGGAATGGAGGAAAGGATCAATGTGAATGTGTGTATGCATCCTTGCATGTTTGTATGCATATATGCATCCATCTATCTATCTATCTATCTATCTATCTATCTATCTATCTATCTATCTATCTATCTATTGAAGCTGGGTGTCCCTATACAATGCATACTCATAGACCTAATCCCAATACAGATTATCATGGAAGTTGTAACCTGTTCTGTTTTGTTTTTTTTCAATCTAGGCCAGTTCACCCCTCCTTAGGCAGTCTGGTGGCCAGTCATGAAGGCTCACTATATTGGTGCTGGACATAGTGTGGGTATGGATATGGATATGCTATCAGCTTTATATGTGTTCCAACTCAGAACATCTGAATTCAAATGATTTTCCAACTTAAGCTTCTCCCAGTACCAAGGATTACAAACGTGAGCCACTACCATCAGCTATATCAATATAGCTATTCTTTCAGTTGGGACATGATTTCCAGACCTATTTGGAAGTAAAGAAAATAAGAAACAAAAATATTTGATGGTGATGAAGATATCTAGATCTTATAGGCTCACTTGAACTTCTGATTATTGTTCTATTATAGCATTAATGAAAATGTGTTTCAAAAGTTTAAAAAAAAACTGTATTCAATCTTCCATCATTTGTATTATCTTGCCCATAGCAAAGCTGCTATTGCTTTTGTTTGTTTTTTTAGTTATTTTTTTTTAATTTTTAGTCAGTTGGGATTTGTTTTGTTTTGAATACCAATTGTCGGCAACTGTTTTGTTTTGTACAGCTTTTCTAGTTGTTCTTCCACTTTCAAGAAACCTACACCACTTGGCTTGGTTTCAACTCCTTGAACAACAACTCCTTAACCTCCCAGGTTAAGCACATCATTTATAATCTCATCACCATGCAGCTAATTCAAGCCTTGACTGATAACACCTCCCTCAGCCTCTTCTCCTTTCAGATTAGAAGGCCAGAGGGGGGAGTACCAAACTACTCCCATTGCCTTCCTTTACAGTGGGCAGAAGCTGGACTTTTGGTCTCACTACACTCTGCTTCTGCTGCTCTGTTTAATTTCAACTCCATGGAACAAGATGCCCCAATCCCAGGAAGTTACTTGTGTATCCTTCTCCCCCCCCCAATCCCTTTTTCCAGCTTCTTTTCCTGCATTGTCTCCCCCTACTAGTTTGTAAGCTCCTTGAGAATGGGGCCTGACTGGGACAGCTAGGTGGCACAGTGGATAGAGTACCAGCCCTGGAGTCAGGAGGACCTGAGTTCAAATGTGACTTCAGACACATAACCCTAGTCATGGCAAGTCTGTCACACAGACTTCGGGGCAAGTCACAACTCCAACTGCCTCACAGAAAAAGAGAGAGAGAATAGGGATTGTCTTTCTTGTTAATAATTACATCCCCAGCTCTTAGTACAGTGCCTAGAACATAGTAAGGTCTTAATAAATGTTTATTGAATTAAAATTAATGACAACCCCTCTAGCAGTCTTGTCCCTCTGAAGGACTGCTTATTTTCTGAGGATTAACTAGTCTGTGCCACAGCAACACGTTGTCATTCTTTGCTGTGTTTTTCATTTCCAATCACACTTTCCTTTGCACTTAATTGAGATAGATCCTTTTTTACTGTGGGCTTGCATGATCTTTTAAATACCTGACTTCCTCATACCAACAATCATTGCAAAATCTCTAATTCATTGAGGAATGCTCTTTAAAAGCTACAACTTTTATCTATTTAATATCTATTTAAAATATCTATTAATATCTATTTAAAATATCTATTTAATATCTATTTAAAATATCTATTTTAATATCTATTTAAAATATCTATTTAAAAAACACAATTAAAAACATTTAAAAAAAACAATGAAAATGGTGTCTATGGCACATGAAGAGCTAAATAAAAAGGTGGGGAAAACAACTCAATAACCATATGTCCAGTTTTCCCCTTGTCAAGGTCATATGTTCTAAGTCAGACTAGTGTTTGTATACATTGTGACCATATATACATATATATTTATGTAAATGTATATGTGTGTAATGTATATGTATGTTTTTGCATACACAAAATAAACACAAATACACATATAGAAATACATATATATACACACACATATATAGATGTGTATACACATATACACGTATTCACATGTATATACTTGCACACACACTCAACAATGACAAAATTGGTTGCAATTATGTCAGTGGAATTACCATAGTCCTGAGAATGAACTCAAAGGAAGAAAATTCAATAGTAAAGATTTCAAAGGATCTTGAGGTTCTTTGAATTGGCATCTACTCAGTTTATGGTTATCCTGAGTTAGGCTTGCATATACCCAATACTCTGGATGAAAAATTAAATATCAAATTAAGTATTTAGACATGTTATATGCTTTATGTCTCAAATTTAGATGTTTAGGAAGATCCAAATAATTGAAAATGCTTTCATCTAATTACTTGGAAATAGGGAAATCTTGAGTGAGAATGAATTTTGAATTACAGTTAGGGAGACTTTATTTATCTGGCAAAAAATAAATAAAAGACTATCTAATTAACTTGAGAAAAATATCTGATGGTTCTAGGAAGACATTTCACCTCTCTGAATCTCAGTTTTTTAATCTGTAAAATGACAGGCATGGCTGATGTAATTTCCAAGGCATTTTTCAACTCTATTGTTCTAGGAAGATATTCAGAAAGACGGATTAAAACTAAATATACAGAATATGCCAGTGTTTAAGCATCCTATGACTTTCATCATAACCTCCCAACATGAGCAGCTGATAAGGTATTCCTAAATGTAACATTCCATTCTGAGATTTCCTTCCAAGTTTATAGTTTTATTTTTTACATTTATCTTCAAATAGCATAATTCTGCATCACCATAGTTACAATGAGATTCTAAAATGAATGTGGTTCCAGCATAATTGCTGCATATTTGTGTACAAACAGCTGAACTGCATCTTTCAGTTTTAATATGTGATCACTCTAAATTCAAACCTTGCCATGAAGAACACCATACAATGCCCTGAAACAAGAGGAAAAAATGAAGATTTATGCTAACAGAATTCTTTCAAATACATGAAAGCATTTCTACCATCATCTTACTCCCTCTTGCCATCTGTTTTTCTACAATTCCATGGAATGAGATTGCAAGTGAATCTTTTAAATGGATAGATAAAGTCTGAGGTCATAAAATATAGGGAAGGAGAGTACCACTTGGAATCATAAACATATATGAAATTCCTTAAATTAATAAATGGATTATTTTAGTGATAATAATGTCAATTATACCAGAAAAAAGAGGCTAAAGAAGTGTTCTCAAATAGTGGAGGATCCAGTTTTTTCCTTGAAAGTTCTTAGATCTAAGAGCACTCCAACAGTGTGCAATCTGGATATAGTGATGAATCAGAGGTCCACAAATGCATGGATTGTATACATTGAATTTTAAGTAGCTTCAATCAAAAGCTAGCTTTCTTCAGTACCCTTCTCAATGATGAAATATTTCTGTGGACTTCAGATAAATGATAAATAGCATCACTTCTCTGAATGATAATGAAATGAAAATGGTTCCTTACATGAAGCCACATTCTTTTGACATTATTGAATAAATCCTATATGAATTCAGAGGAATCTGTGATTTCAATAGGTGATGAACTCCATCAATGCAAATTGAATGCAAGTTCTTTATGATTTACTAGATAAATTCTAGTAAGTAAAAACTTGAATTACTTACACAGCTTCACATAACTAGTATCCAAATGGAAGTTTAAACCCTAATTTTCTAGGCTCCAGGCCCAGCATTCTGAAAATGATGCTACACTGTCTTTCTATTCACATCATATCCTTGTATATTTTAGAATGGCTTAGAAATCATTGAGCTTAAGCTCCTCATTTTATAAATGAAACCAAGATCTAGGGACATAATATGAATTAACCAATTTCTAGTGAGCAGAAGAAATGGGACTAGACCTCAGGTCTCCTGAGGTCCAGTTAACTACTTTTTTCCACCATACCAGGGTATCTCAAGATTTGTATATTTTTACTTAGTAACATTTTTATTTCAGACTTTTACAAAATTATAAAATATTAGTAACTTGTGGTCTAGGGGAAAAATTTGTGGATTACATTCTAGTTGTGGCTCTGAAGTTAATTAGCTGTGAATCTTGAGCCACCCCTTTAACTTTTCCTAGCATCTTTTCCCTGTAATTGTAAATAAAAAAAATGAGAAAGTTGAACTAAATGGTGTCTAATGTTGCTTCTAGGTAAAAAAAAAATCCTATAACTCTTAAGGACTCTCTATAGCTTTAATATGTAATTCTCTTTAAACCATAGATTAGGATAAAACTATGCAAATATGTAAGAATATGAAATGATCAAGTAATCAGAAAAACAAAGAAAATTATTTTTAATTATTTCCATGTGTGGTTAACTCAAGCAATTTCTTAGTATGTTAAGTACTGATAGATTCTGCATTACAGATAAAATTAAATCAGTCAATAAACAAGTATTTATTAAACATCTACTTCGTGCCAGGCACTAAGCTATGTCTTGGAGATACAAAGATTGAAACAATCTCTACTTTTAATGAACTTTCATTCTAATGGGAGACCCATATAAATAAAATATATACAGGCATACCTCAGAGATATTGCAGGTTCTGTTCCAGACCACTGCAATAAAGTGAATATCACAATAAAGTGAATCACATGAATTTTTTGGTTTCCCAGTGCATACAAAAGTTATGTTTATACTATAGTATAGTCTATTAAGTGTGTAGTATTATGTCTGAAAAAAATGTATGTAACTTAATTTAAAATGTATTATTACTAAAAAAAAAAATGCTAACTATCACCTTAGCCTTCAGCTAGTCATAATCTCTTTGGTGATGGAGGATCTTGCTCCAATGTTGATGACTGATGAGTGATCAGGGTGGTGGATGATGAAGGTTGGGGTGGCTGTGGCAATTTCTTAAAACATGGCAATAATGAAGTTTGCCACATTGTTTGACTCTTCCTTTCACTTGAACATTTAGCGGCCTTGTAAGATTATTAATTGGGCTAATTTCAATATTGTTGTGGCTCAGAATAGAGAGGCTAGAGGAGAAAGGAAGAGACCATGAAACACTAGTCAGTGGAGCAGTCAGAACACACACAACATTAATCAATTCACTTTGCCATCTTAAATGACAGAGGGTTGTGGTGCCTCAAAACAATTGGAATCTTAACATCAAAGATGATTAAACAAAGATCATCATAATATATAAAATAATCATGAAAAAATTTAAAATATTGCGAGAATTACCAAAATATGACATAGAGATATAATGTGAGCACATGTTATTAGAAAAATGTCACTGGTACATTTGCTCAACCCAGGGTTGCCACAAACCTTTAACTTTTAAAAAACACAACATTTGCAAAGCTAAATAAAGTGAAGCACAATAAAATGAAGTCTGCCTGTATGTATACATAGCATAAATACAAAGTTAACAAATACAAATATATATGAAGTAGTTCAATATAAAGCATTTTGGGAGGGAAGATACTAGCCATGGGGAAATCAGAAAAGAATTCATGACATATCATTTAGAAAATAAAAATAAAACCAGTTAATCATCACCTGTGTCTACTATAAAAAGGAGACATCAGTAATTACTGTTGAAAGCGTTCACTATAAAAAGAAAATTGCTAATTGAGCTCTCTAAACCACTTTTGGGAGCATATGCATTAAATCTTTAGTTACTCATGTAGGACCCTTCCATAGCAGCCTTTTCAGCAGATAAATTATTCATCCTTAAGAGCAAATAGATATCATCACCCATTGCCATCACAAACCAAGGTTTAAGAACCAAGAAATGCCTGAGCAATTTAATCACCAAGGGGATATAAATCAAAGTTGTTTGGACAAAGACAAATTCTACCAAGAAACCTAAGAGGAAGAAAAAACATGACTAGAGGGCATCCCTTTCACTTGCTGTTACTGATGGCATTGTCCAGAGCTACACACTAAAGAGAAAACCCCTGTCCATTGCTAGAGGGCACAATTCTCTTACCAGAATACAAATATTGGTTCTGCCATTTACAATCATTATATTGTTGAGCCAATTCGAAGGTTGGCTCATAGTCTATCAGAATATAGAATATTAAAATGTTGCTTTTTCCTGTGGCTAAAGTTGTTTGGGGCATTACATGGTGGGAATTAAGTTCTTAAATTTTTCTTTAAAAGTTCTTTGAGAAAAAAAAAAGTGGCTGAGTTCTCTGTGTACTATACATAAATCATGCCAAGCATCCTGATTAAAGGGAAGGGGGAAGTAAATTAATTATCCTTTATTATTTTCATTGCACCAAAATTGCAGATATCTGTAAATGTCCTGAAAGTGATCCCCAAAGAAGCTTACTGATGTATTGGTCAGATGTAGTAAAATACTGGTAATTTTTAATATTGCCACACCTTTCTTTTCACTTGAAGGAATATGATCAATAATGTAGTGAACTGGTAAAAATAATATAATTTGTAAATGGGATGCTTCTGTGTATAGCTGTTCTCTATTTCACTAATATTTTAAAGAATCCATTGTGATATGCAAGATTCATGATTCTGTATGCCCATATGGAAGAAAAGGAAGAAAGGGCTGACTTTTATTTTTTTAGGCTATCATTTATGCAGCCCTTCAATAATGAAAACATGATTATGTTTCCCCTTTTTGCTGTTTGATTCATAATGCCATGGCTTTGAAAGCCAGGACATATATTGTATGAAATTAATAAAAATACAATGTAATAATAAAAGCTAGGAAAAATATTAACTAGATTCTTAAAATGTTAATAATATCTCACATTTATATAGAACTTGCTGGTTTGCAAAGTGTTTTCCCCACCCTATGACGCATACGGCAATGTATTATTATTGGCATTTTTCAGATAAAGAAACTAAGGCCCAGATAAATTATTTGCTTAGGGTCATTGTTGCTAAGAGTCAAAACTGGTAATGAAATTCAGTTTTCCTTACTCTAAATCCTCCTCCACAGTAACTTATATTAAAAATCCTCCATGGTCTCTAAAATCTACTTGTTTGAATGACAAGTAGATATTTATTAAGGCCAGTGCTAGACACTGTGCGTTAAGTGAAATTTATTTTTCATGACTTTCTAGTTCCTATTTCAGTGTCTCTTTCCACTCTCTCCACTATCTCTAACTCTGTATAACTTCAACCATCTTCCTTTTTCAATCCTGCCCCTGGATTCATGAATATTGCTAGAGATAATCACAAAGCTGAATTAATTTTGTTCATTTAAAATTCTAGTCTTTATTAGGTCCTCATACTACTTGGCAATCCTTTGGTTTAACACCTATGGATTCCCTTTCTCAACCACTATAGTGGCTATTGCAAGTTATTTTTATACTCCATAAAGCCTCAACTCAACCTTGCCACACTTATTCTTAGCATTCTTGTTCAATCATTTCAGTTATGTCTTACTCTTCATTACCCCATTTGGGGTTTTCTTAGCAAAGATACTAGAGTGGTTTGCCATTTCCTTCTCTAGCTCATTTTACAGGTGAGGAACTGAGGCAAACAGGGTTAAGTGACTTGCCCAGGATCCCACAGTTGCCATGTAGGTGAGGCTAGATTTGAACTCAGGAAGATGAGTCTCCCTGACTCCAGGTCTGGCACTCCATTGCCTGCATCAGCTAGCTGCCCATTCTTAGCATATGACTTCCTATTTTCTGGGAAAATGAAAAACAAAACAAAACAAAACACCCAAAACCAAAACAACAACACCCAAAAATAAGCCTAATAAAATCCCTTCTGTCATACTTAAATTTGCCTGTGTCTTCATCCCTTGTGGCTTATAGGAAAAGGTCATTTCTGTTTTTGCAAAGACTAAATCTTCCACCTGAACACTTGATTTCATGCCCTCCTACCTCATCCATTATTTTATTCCATCAATCATCCCATTTGGTCTTTATCTATTAATTTATTTTTTATCCTTAAAAGCTTTTTCTTTAATCCTGCCATAGACACACTTTTTGGTCCATATCTCTCATCCCATTCACTGCCAGACTTCTTAATAGTTTATATTCACTGACTTAGTTCCCCATGATGCACCCACTTCAGCCTTTTACCTTCTCTTCTATTCCTCCATTTTTCTGAAAATTCTTTATTGGAAAAACTAGTGCTCTCCAAATTGCTAAAGAAAACGTCCCCCCCCACTCACCCCACTGCTTAAGACTCATCCTTCTTGACCTGTCTGCAGCAGCATTATTGACTCTTCCATGGTTTCTGTCACTGTACCATCATGGTTTCTATTTGTAGTGGGGTCATTGTCTATCCTTTAAAAAAAAAACAGAAGGGAGTTTGGCTGGCATACATGTAAAACAGGTGCCATAATGCTAGTTCTGTGAGCAGAGCAAAAACTGCTAATCCACAAATACACTACTCCATCTGTTTCTGTAACTTGATCTCTGACTTTGGCTAGTTTCCTTGTCTACTCCTTCCTTGTAATATTCTCTCCTCCATTATAGATTACTGACAATGTGAACTTTTGATAGCACCTTTGATACCCTGAAGACTGGAGATTCTCTTTCTTGTTACCTCTCTTCTCTCTCTTTATACTAGTCTCACCCAATATTGGACCCTAGACTAAGTTCCCTTTCAGGGATTTTTGCTTGATAGGGAAGGAAGAAAATACGCATTTATTAAACTCCTAATATATGCCAGGCACCTTGAAAAGTGCTTTACATATATGATTTCATACTATGATATTAAGAGGGAAAGCCTCAGAGGTGTGCTATTCAGGCATATTCTGGGTCAACAGAGCCTGAGGCCACATTTCATCATAGGCGGATTCCCACTGTGATCTAAGAAAACTAAGCCCCCACTGTGGTTTGTTCTCACTGTTTATGGTCAGACTAGGCAAACAGGGTCCTGGCTAGGGATCCCTACTATCCTAGAACATAGGCATACTATTGATTAGATATAAACTGAGAATATGAGCCTGGGCAGAGATTCTGACCCTTGCTGATGTACAGGGTGCAAGGGCATCTACCGATTTTCCCTCCAGAGATACTCCTTATACCACATCAACAAATGCAGAGGCCAACAGCTGTATTCATCTCTGTCTGCATTAATTTCAGCAGGTATAATACCTACTGCTGTACTTGGTGCCAATGTAAAGCTATAATCTTCATAGTTGAACACTGAATGATCCTATCACATGTTTTTCTATTTGTCTAACAGGTCAGTACCCAGATATCTACATCAATATCTTTATTTATATATCTGGGACAAATACACCTATACTTTTTATTCACATCAATATGTTGCATCTTGCTTCTGGGTTATGTGGGTTGCTCCTAAGTGTGAACATTAACCTTTTGCCCTTAATTTAATGAAGACAATTGAGATTATCCCCTGACTCCACTGCTTTTCCCCAAAGCGCTTTATTAAATAGTTAATGAAAAAAAGTACTTTTAAAAAAAGCCTAGGGGCAGCTGGGTGGTGCAGTGGATAGAGCACTGGCCCTTGAATCAGGAGGACCTGAGTTCAAATCCCACATCAGACACTGTGTGACTCTGGACAAGTCACTTAACCCCAATTGCCTCACCAAAACAAAAAACAAACAAACAAAAAAACCCAGCCTCCAAGGAACACAAAGCATAGATTTGGAAAGTATATAGGACACCAATATCCTTTCCTTGAAATAACCAGCATAGCCACAGTTTAACAAAGCATAGGCTTAGAAAGCTAGACTAAAAACTTAAATCAGGTCTGAGAGAGCTCATCCAAACAAATATACACCTTTTTAGTCTCTAAGAAATGCCCCCCTAATTGTCAGCTGAGGAATCATACTAAGTGATAGCTGGATAGTACTTTCAAGATCCTTTAGTTCAAACCTCTCAAGATATAGGCAAGGAAACGTTGGTCGAGAGAGGTGGATTTCTCTATCATACAAAAAGTGGTTGAACTTCAAGGCAAGTCTGAGGGTATGTAGTGCTCTTTCTACAACATTACAGTGCCTCTTTCATGGTACCAAGATATGAAGGTGAGTACACTGTATTGCAAATGAAGGCTTCAAGGAAAGGAAAGATTCCCTAAAAGAAAAAAAGGTTAAAATAAATAATAGGTAATAAAAATAGCATTTGAAAAATAGCATTTATACAGTGCTGTAGGGTTTGCAAAGTATTTTACAATTATCTCATTTTATCCTCCCAACAACCCTGGGAGGTAGTTACTATTATTATCCCCATTTTACATAGCTGGAAACTGAGGTTGATTTTCCCAATATCACATAGCTAGTAAGCCTACTGTATGAGGCAATATATGAACTCAGGAAGCTGACTCTGGGTCCAACATCTATCCAGTGTGTCAACTAACTGCCTAAGTAGATTGTAAGGCAATATCTCTCAATATAGCTGTAGTAATGAGCTCAGATGGAATATATTCAGTTGTACTTTGCTTAATTTTTATTAAGTTTACCCAGGTTCTCTGTGTAGCAGATTCAATGACTAAATTATTTAAAAGGAAAGCACCAAAATCTCAGAATTTTATCAACATATAATTCTCAGTCTTAAAAAATTAATCCATGAACTTTGCAATTAATTTACAAATAAGAAATGCATCCTTCTGTCATTTTTCTCCTTAATTTTATGATTTCTGAAAAAGAAGTCATTATAAGAATAGTCATTCTCAGATTTCAGATTTTCCCAATCTCCTAAACTTTGTCAAATTTCTGTCATCAGCTATAGTAAGATGATGGAAAACATATTTGACGTGTGGCCTTCTAGATCCTTAAGTGTGGCTTTTTGACTGAATCCGAATTATTTACAGAGTAGAATATTTCTGTAAAACTTGAATTCAGTCAAAAGGCTGCACTTAAGGATCTAGAAGGCCACATGTGGCCTCAAGGGGGCAGATTCTCCACCCTGGAACCATTACACCAAGTGTGGCTACTAGAGATTTTAGACAACTAAGGGGTACATTTGATAGAGTGTTAGACCCAGAATCAGGAAGACTTGAGTTCAAATCCAACCTCAGACACTTGCTAGCTGTGAGATTTTGGGTAAGTCATTTAACCTCTGTCTGCTTCAATTTCTTCATCTGCAAAATGAGGGAAATGATAGCACCTATTTCTGAGAGTTGTTAAAAGAGAAAAAAAAAAGGTAAGGTGCTTTGCAAACCCCAAAGCACTATTAAAAATAATAGTATTAAAAATTCTTCCTATTGTTATTATTATCCTTCAAAAGCAAATAAAATGTTGGGAGTAGAGGATTATGTGTCCCATGACCATAACTTTCTTCTAAACTTGGAATCTTCTCTGACCTAGGTGGGCGGGGGTAGAGGGAGTGGAGGAGAGAGACAACAGATCTGTATAGTTAATTTCTTCCCTCCAGGCTTCACCAATCCTGCTTTTCTTCCCTGAACACAGGTCTCTTGTATTTACTTCTTTATCATCTTTACCAATCTCATCCCTCTCTCTTTTTGCTTGATGCATCTTTTTTTTTTTTCTGGCACATCTGACGTTACTTTTTTTAAGAGTTCATGATATTTTTTGTACCATTGCCTACTTTTTCGAACACACTGGAACATATCCCTATGCCTCTTATGTTATTTCTACCTCTGAAGTTTCTGAAAATAAAGTGCATCTTTGGAAGATATTCTCTTTCCAAATGGAGGTACTTACTAATCAGGTGTCAAATACAAATCTTTACAAATTGATCATTTTAATTTTAGAAAAAAAAATTTAAAAAACATTTCTCATAATATAGGAATTTTATTGCATCTATTCCTTATCATCAGTCCAATTGCAGTAGTATGTTATTTATGTTTAATAATAATTTTGAAAAAAATGATGATTGAGCACCAAAAGTTTTATCTGGCAACTTTAAAAAGGTATGAACTCATAGATTTAACTTGTTGGCCCTTTTAGATAGCACTGATCTACACAATATTAAGGTGGTTCACAGGTTCACAGATATTTTCTATTAGAACATAGCTAATATTATAGTCTCAAGATCTATTGGCAAGATACCAAGCTAAGGCAAGAGCATAATATTCAGCTAAACACTTTTCCTTTCTGCTATTAACAAAGCTAAAATTAAATTCATGAGGCAAAAATTAAGAAAAATGCCCATGTATTGTTCACTTTAACAAAATATCGTTCAGAAAATGTTTTGGTCCTGAAAAGGTTTCTATTTTTCTACTTTTAATTAAAGTCAGGCTTTCATGAGTGAGAAATGAATTTTGATTTATTATTGAGCTGGATGTTAAGTGTCTCCAAATCACTGATTCCCCAATCACTCTGTTTTATACTGACAATAGAATCTGACAGGAAAAAAAAATTACAACACAAAATGTCCATTAAAGTGGTTGTTTCTAATCAATATCAATCTATTCATGCATCATCATTACTTAAAGGCAAGAAAATCAGGAGATGAAATAAGGAAAAATTATTGGACCTCCTCCTTCCTTTCCATTTATGGGATCATGGAACAGTGCTTTAGAAATGGAAGGAACCTGACAGTTTGACCGTTTTATTGCATAGATGAGAAAACAAAAGTAAGATAGGTAAGTGACTTGCTCAGAGCCACACAGTAAATATCTGAGGCAGGATTTTGAACTCTATGATGGGGACTCTAATATGATTGTCCTATCCACTGTACCAGCTCATTCATTCATTCATTCATTCATTCATTCAATCATTCCTTTCTTCCCCCCTCCCCATTTTTACCCATAATTACAAGGTTTCATTGTGAACTTGAAAGAAACAGAATTATGTAAAGGAAGAAACTATGTCATATATATTCATTATTTAAATTCAGTTCATAATTTGACCCCCCCCCCAGTTTGAGTAAGGTGAATATGGGGAAAACCAGACATTGAGCTGGAGTGAGGAGAAAGAAAATCACAGCCTGATCATTTAAAATTTGGGGCCAATTTACCAATGCAAAGAGCTTGGTGCCCAATGTAAGCCTGACCTTGGGGAAGTCACTTAATCACTCTTGAAATTCTGTTTTTGTCATCTGTAAAAAGAAGGGGTTGGACAATATGGTTTCTGAGGTCCTTTTCAGAGCAGATCTATTGATCTTAAGGTAACACAAATAAGAGCAACAAGAAGCTTATAATTATTAAGGGCCCTTACAGGTCAAAAAATCTCAATCTATGAGCCCATTATCCTGATAAGAGCTGTAAAGAGCTGCATAAATAAAAAGTTGGTCCATGTCTGGGTTCTATAATAATTGAGAGCAGCCACAACTTCTTTTTTAAACATTTTACCTAAAAATAAGCTACCTCATGCTCACCTTCTTGACAAGAAACAGTTATTTGAAGTTTCTAAGTATTAGGTAAGGCAAAGCACTTTTAAAGAATAATCCCTTTATTGTCTCCTTTATCTGTAGCTAAATTAACACAATAATCAGTGTATAAATGTGCAATTGGCCCGGGACAAAATTGCATAGTATGGCTGGCACCATAGAAACTCCATCCTAAGAATCTAGAGCACAAAGTACTCTGCTCTATTTTCTCTAATTGAGCTTTATGATAATTATTCTTTTCATGGAAAACAACTCTCCCCTTCAACTCCATCCTCATGGCTCCCTCGTTCAGATAATTCTTCTAGTCTTTTGAAACTAGGCAACATCAATTCCCCAATAACAGTGTAGCATGAGGGGCTCCCTGAAAGAGAATCATCTCAGATACACTGAGTTATCATTGACAGATCCTCATTAAAGACCTCCATGCATACATGGAATACTTCCCCCATCTATTCATCCCTTCTATATGTCCTCTTTTTCATATACATTCTGTAAAGTGTTTCATTCATATATTTCTTTTCTTTGTTAAAAAAAAAAGAATTCTTAGATTGAAAACAGAAGAATAAAGTTGAGAGTGGGAAACATTTGCTATGAAGAGAATAATTATCATGGATTTCAATGAAGTTGAATACAAATAAGGATCATTATGTTTGAAACAGTGTCAAGGACCATGCTTTGCCAGATAAATGTTGTATGCTGTTGTATAAGCCTCTTTCACCTCCATAGCTTGTATCAGAAGCCTCCACTTTGGAGTGTTTGTATTTTCTCTTCTTTCTATTTTTCTGATTTTAATTTCTGGGCTTCAATATTTTCTTTTCATTCTGATTTTTTTTCCTGTTTGCAATTTCAATGTTTCTATAGTATTTCTCTGTTTTTCTTTCTATGACAACTCTTTTTAACAAATGTTCATTCCCTTCCTAGTTTCTCCTTCTTCACAACTTGGACAGCTAAAATATTCCTATCCCAACTCATCCATATTTTTCTGGTCAAATCTACCCATTACAGTGGAATGATCATAGTGACTATTACTTCTAAGTTTCTGCCACTTACATTACTGTGATGGTGACTGATTTTGTTGGGAAAAATTTAGTAGGAAGGTTCAAGAAGAATTTTAGAACTGTATAACTCTTATTTCCTTTCATCTTTCCTGTCTCTCAACTTTCACAAAACCATCTCTTTTCATAACTTAGTAGCCACGTGACATTGGCCAAGTCTTTAACTTTGTTCAGCTTCGGCTTCTTCATTTGTAAGATAACTAACAATAACAATAAGTGTAGTTTATATATAATATATATATATGAATATATATACACACACACACACACACACACATCTCTTCCTATTAGTGATGTATACACATTCATATATACACATAAATGTACCTCTATCTATCTATATCACTTTAAGGTTTTCAAATCCCTTTAAAAATATTATCTCATTTTATTCTCACAACCCTGGGGAGCAATTGCTATTATTATCCCATTTTACAGATGAAGAAACTGAGGTAGATAGCAGTTAAGTGATTTGCCTAGGGTCACATACTTAGTAAGTGTCTAAGGCAAGACTGAATTCAGGTTCCAGGCCCAACACTCTATCACACTGCATCATTGCCACTCAGCTGCCTCAACAGCTCCAATTTCACAATATCTGTAATGGTCAAATGAGATAATACATTGTAAAGCATGTTGAAAACTTTAAGGAGCTAGATAGACCTCAGTTGTTACTATAATCATTATTCCCAAGTTGGGCAGTGGCAGTGATCTTTGGTCTACATGTATGTGCTGAATTTTCAGAGCCCAGGGCCTTTAAATTTGATAATAGCTGTAATTACATGATAGTCAGATAAAACATTCTTATTAGGACCATAACAAAAACAATGACTGGCATTCATACAGTACTCTAAAGTTTGCAAGATGCTTCCAATTCATAATCTTATTTAGACCTCAGAATAAACTTAAGAGACAAGCATCCCAGTTGTTATTATCCTAATTTTTATGAAACCACTATGAGTTTAAATGAGTTGCCCATAGTCACACAATTAATACATTTCAGAGCTGGGATTCAAACCCAAGGTTTTCTTAATTCCAAGTCCAGCAATAATCTAGTCACTTCCCTTCCTCTATAATATGCTCAACCATCAACACTATTTACTAACTCTCAGGCTTAGTTCATATATCACTATACCTTACACATTGTAGGCACACAAAAAGCATTAGTCAAATGAAAAAGTTGTGTGACTCTTGGCAGGTCACAACTTCTATGAGACTCATCAATTTCTTCCTCTGTAAAATACTTGCATAATTGACTTCACTGGGAGGGAAGTATTTTGTCACATTGATAGATTGATCTGAAGCAAAATGGAATTGTTTATTTTTAAACATTACTACATTTGCAGCCTTGTTGTATAAAGACTTCTGGCCCTCTGGGGAGTAGAAGTGGGTCTATAATACATATTTCCTTAAATTAAATTTTAAAAATCTAAAGATTTCAAAATGGTTTATATATTTTTGTGTATTTGCCAGCAGGTATGAAAATTAAGATAACAAGAAACATTTAATTGAATCAAACTGAAAAGTTTTATTACTTACTCTGCTGTTTAAATAATTTAGTGTCTCTCCTGAAGTGAAAGTAGTTTAAATATTCTCTGATAACTTAATTGTCAATAATTCTTAAACAAAAGTGATCTGCTTAAAGGGCAGGTCTGATCATGTTGCCTCCTTCTCAATAAATATCTCAATAAACCAGCACTTCCAGGATCAAATAGATAACCTACTGTTTGGCATTTCTGTGCTTTCAAACATTCTCCCCTGTACCTTCCTAGTCATCTTATACCTTACACTCCATCTAACTTACCCTGAGATTTTGTGACAGTGGCCTGCTTGCGACTCTTTAAACAAGATACTCCGTCCTCTGACTGGGCATTTTCACTGATTTTTCCCATGACTGGAATGCTTTTCTTCCTCTTCTTTGCCTCATGGATCCTCTGGCTTCCTAAAAGTCCCAGTCAAAATCCCACCTTCTATAGGAACCTTTTCCTGACTCCTTTTAACTCTAGTGCCTCTTTTCTGTTGATTATTTTCAATTTATCTTGTATATATCTTGTTTGTACACAGTTGTTTCCATGTTGTCTCTCCAATTAGACTGTGAGCTTCTTGAGGTGGGAACTTTTGCCTTTCTCTGTATCCCCAGTTAGGACATTATGGGGTAGATAGTAGGCTCTTAAAAATGTTTATTGACTGACTATTTGAGTCAAAATTAGAGGAAACATTTCTCTTGACTTTGAGACCCTTTTCACAATGCAAACTGACTAGTTCTATCACAACGACCAAGATAGCAACATTGTCAGCACAGTCATTCTAGCTATCTTAATTACTACCACAGTTGACTCAAATGAATATATTAGAACTGTCCCTTGGGAGAAGCCATATCAACAATAAGAAAGGATATTCAGTGACCATTTATTGTTTATTCCTTCATTAAAATGGCTAAAAGAGCCAATGTCAATTGGCTTTCCTATTTTAAAATTCCTATTTAAAAAAAAAATCCAGTCAAGTCAGCCAATGAATACATTGATTGTGTACAAGAGGCTTACTCTGGGGACTTACTATAAGGAGGACACCCAACAGTCCATTGGAAAGTGACCGAGTATGTTTTCTTGAGAGAGGAAATAACAGCTAAATTTTATATTTTGGAATATTAGTTAGTATAACCAGTTCATACTATAATGCCTATGTCATTGTAGTAGTAGTTTTTGAAGTCATGCTCAAGGAATATTTGAACAGAGAGGGGAGTAACTCACATGCCCCATTACATATTTTCATAGGACAAAACTGTCACAGTAACAAAATCACAGGAAGGGATTTCAACAGGGATAGTTTCATTTTTATCTTTGCCTCCCCAGCACCCAACATGGTGCCTGGCAGACAAGAAGTACTTTAGCAAATGTCTGTTGAATTTTATTGAGACTAGTTCAATTTATCTTTGAAAAATAATACTTTCTGAAATATCTGATGTGTGGTCATCAATTCTCTGCTTGAAAACTTCATAGGATTTAGGGGGTAAGGGGAATGAAGAGGATAGAGGAAACAATCCCTCTCAAAGCAATACATTCCATGTTGGAATAGTTCTAATTCTTAGGAAGAATTTTGTTGGTAATTTGTGTTTTTGTTTGCTTTCAATCAATCTTAAAATTACCTCTTTAACTGCTAGCCATTGTTCCATATCAAACTTTTTAGAGAAGAAAAGGTTGTTTTTGATCAGTTTAAGCAATGAGCATTAAATAAATGTCTGCTCTGTGCCAGTCATTGTTTTAGTCACTGAGGATACAAAGACAAAATATGAAACAGTATGAGCACTCTATGAGGGAGACAATAACCACATAATTTAAAAAATCAGTATATTGAAAATATATGCAAAAGAAGTACAATGCAAATTTGGGGGTTGGGGAAGAGTATAAGAAACTGAAGACAACAAATCTAAAGTGATAAAGATGATTTCCAAGATCCTTACACAAAATAGCTGGACTTTTTAGTCTTATAATATGTGGAAAACTTTGGAAGAAAACAAAATCCATAAGCAATAAACTGCTTCCTAGGAATCTGGGGCTGTGCTGTCTCCCCTAAGTTCTTAGCACTATATACAAGAGAAGCATGTGGGGAGGGCCTCACTCTCAAATTTAAGAACTGTTCCCTAACCTGTTTCCAGAGCAATCATAAAAATACACTGAATTTGTGTTCCACTTTCTTTTTTTGGTACTCAAGGCCTTTAGAGAATCATAAAGTAGGAAGCATCTTGGCAGCCTATTCCGTCACCTCTCCTCAAAAGGACTAGATGCCCAGAACCAGCACCCTTCAATTCAGAGGCTTAGTGAAAGAAGATTCATTTTTCATAGTTCAATTTTTCTGACGTAGGAATTAAGAAATTCTTCCTTGTATTTTATACAATATTATCCTTACATCATTTTCATTTGTTTCTTCTTGTTCAGTCTCTAGTGAAAGAGTATATAGCCATTTACCACATGAGCTTACAAAGTAGTAAGTTAATATTTTTACATAGTGTTTTAAGGTTTTCATAGCACTTTACAAAATTGCCTAATTTTATCCTCTCAACAACCTGGGAAGCAGGCACTCTAGGTTCTGCAATTTTTCTGACAGTCCATCTTCCTCTCAAACTTATCTGTCTTAGGGACCTGTCCTTTAGAAATCTGTTAGGCCATTAAGAGTAATAACAATGTTGTTGTTCAGTCGTTTCAGTCCTGTCCAACTCAGGAAAGAAGGAGGAAAAATGAAGGGGAGGGAGTACCCTGACAGGTATGATGTCAGAATCCACAAGTTTTGTTTAGTAGTTTGTTCAATCATCTCAAGAAGGAACTCTCTTCTTCTAGGATAACTGCTAAGCATGCTGAATGGGCTAATGGGCAAGAAAACTATTTACTCCTGTCTGATAGGCACTGGGACATAAAGGGTGATTTCAGGGACCTCTGGCATTCTTAACCAGATACAAAACAGAAATAAGTACAAAGGAGAAAGCAACCAAAATGTATCAAATTTTGCAGCTGGGAAGAGGGAGAAAAATACTTTCATTTTCCCCTACCTCCCAATGCAAATCTTGTGTTAGTGTGCAACTGTCACCATTGCTGGACTGGGCTGGATTTGGGAATATGTGTTTTGGTGTTGATTGGATGCAACAGGTGAAAAAAAAAACTTCCAAAAAAATATAACAGCCAGCTGATGACACCTGCTCCTCTGGTGTATATGTGGGAGGGAGAAGTGTGTGTGTGTGTGTGTGTGTGTGTGTGTGTGTGTGTATGTGTATCCACACTCATGCATAATCCCTGAAAATGGGGGAGGGGGAGCAGACAGATGTAACAATCTCAAGAGAAGAGGGATGGGTGGATGAATAGTGACATCAAATTTCTTTTCCCACATTGACTAAAATTCTTCTCCCCATGCTGACACAATTCTTAAAATACTTCCAAATAAACTTTATTAGCTACTCATGTTATAGTGTGAATTAACAAGGCAATGTAACATATTATAACAAGCATTAGATATAATCTAGTTATCAAGAGATCTCAAGTCAAAAAAAAAAAGATCTTAAGTCAAGTCCTGGTACTATAAGCAACTGATTTATGACCCTGGGGAAATTAATTATTCTATCAGTATAAATGAGAGTGTTGAACAAGAGGATATCTCTCAAATTTAGCACATTATAATTCTAATCAGACTTGTTTCTTCCTAACAGAATTTGATCTCCTTTCTGTGATCACCTTCACTAAGGAATAGACTGGACATTTGGATCAAAGACAATGAAGAAGGAAAAAAAAAATAATAAAATTTTGAAGCATTAGGCGTTGCAGAAAAGCATGGACTAAATGAGAGGAGGGGATGTCACTGTAGAGGCCTTGCACAAGCTCCTAAAGGCCAGGAAAGGAATGATATAAGAAGGCAGAGTAGAGGTAAGAAAAGAGACGTGGAAAAGTACCAAAGATAGACTCAGCCCGCTTAGAAACTTCCCCAGTTCTACCATCCCAGGCAGAGGTAGGTGATGGATGGATGAAATGATGGTGGCAGCAACTGGTCTGTTCCCCACTAAACACTCAGTGGTCAACATGCCATTTTTGGCCTATTTGTCATAAACTGCTGCCTCTGGGATAGCAAATACTCCCAAGCGTCTACATATTATGAATGAAGACTGATAATTACAATCTAGGTGTTTAAACCTACAGACAATTCTCTTCAATAAATTTCTCCCATTGACTTCTCAAATTGTTGATTGATAAATTTCACAGAGGACTATGCCCAGGTCAGGAGTGTTCTGACTTCTTGGTGAATATGTTCAGATTTATTGTCTTACAGTATGGCAGCAGACAGGTTGAAGCATAAGAAAAATAGGCAGCAACCAGGGTTAAAGCAGAAGCATAAGGTTATCTATCCCCCAAATATGGTTCCGCAGACTGTGCATTGGTTGTTGGTTAAAATTCTCACATTGTCCTAGCTCAAAGTTCTTCCCATTATTGTACACAGATTTATTTATTTGTTAATGTTAATATCTTTGAGGGGAGTAAAGAGGTCTTGATCACTGATTTTACTGGTGTGGGGAACTTCCAGTGGGTAAACTCCCTTTTCATTGGCAGGCTAGTATGTCATTTAAGTAGAATGTAAACCCAGGTTTACTAATTCTAAATACAATGGATGTTTTTGTTTGTTTGTTTTTTTCCTTCTAACCAAGGACTGCTTAACTAGACCAGAAATTATTATATATCCAGGTTGAAATTGGATATTTAGGTGGTACAGCAGATAGAGGGTTAGAGTTAAAGTCAGAAAAAACCTAATTTCAACTACTTTCTTAAATACTTACTAGGTTTGTGAATGTGGGTAAGTCATCTAATTTCTCCCAACTTCAGTTTCTTCATCTGTAAAACAGGGATAACAATAGCACTTACTTTGCAGGGTTGATGTGAGGATCTAATGAGACAACATATGTCAAGTGCTTCACAAACCATAAAGTGCTATATAAGTGCTAGTTAATGTTATTATCAGGCAGCAAGGTGTCAAAATGAACAGAGCTTAAGGCCTGAAGTCAGAAAGGCTCATCTTCCTGAGTTCAAATTCAGCCTCAGACACTTACTAGCTGCATGATCGTGGATAAGTCACTTAACCCTGTTTGCCTCAGTTTCCTCATCTGTAAAATGAACTGGAGATGGAAATGGCAAAACATTCCAGTATATTTGCCAAGAAAACCTCAAATGGGTTCCTGAAGAGTTGAATGTGACTAAAAGGACCGAACAACAATATTGTTACTACTCTTAATCACTTAACAGATCAATGAGGGACTGATCTCCAAGACAGATAAGTTTGTGAAGTAGATGGAGTGTCAGAAAAGTTTCAGAGCCTAGAGTGCCTGCTTTTAAGAATGTCCTGGGTGAGGTGGTATAATGGGGAGTACTTGGCAGCAAGAGGCTGATGTGAAATCACTGGGTACCTTGAATAAGGATAGACGATACAGACAGGAGAGGAGCCAAAGTCGGCCCATGGAAAGATAACAACCATAGCCACAACTTCCACGATAATTCTAGATCTGAAATATATTCTGGTCTTAATTGTGCTAAGCAGCCACAGGGTGTTTTAGAAGAAGCATGATGTATAGCTCAAAGACCACTGATTTGATTTGGAAAGAAAAGACTAGATTCTGAGTCCCAGCTCTAACATTTACTAATTTTTTGACCTTGGGCAAGTCTCTTAATAACCATTGTGGGGCTTGGTCTTCTCCCCTGTACAATGGGGAAAATGATGTCTGTACTACCAGGGTCTTTAAGAAGAAAGCATTTTGTGAGCCAAAAGAGTGCTGTCTACATAAATGTGAATTCTTAATAGTTGTAGTTTACTTTTTTTTTTTTTTAGCATTTGTTGTTCACAAGCAAATTAAATACCCTGCCAAGACAAATGATAATTAGTGAACAACTAAGTACACTCTGCGTTTGTCGTTATTCCACACACTCATTTATAATATAGATTCAACTAGAAAAAAACATTGCCTTTGCCAAATGAGAAGGAAGATACTTTCCAGTGCTAACCATCCTTCCATAAGTGGGTACAAATATTGTAGTCATGCTGATAACAGTGTGTAAACCAAATTTCAACAGTGTCCACAGAACCTATTACTCTAAGAGTTAATTGCTGGTTGTCCGTGAAATGTTCCAGGTTCCAAGTGGGTACTGTCATGATGACGCAAACGTTGCAATGTGCACAAACCCTAAACCAGCAACTATTATATTTTCAAGCCGAATTTAGGCTTTGGTGTGCATCACAGAAGAAATGGAGAGAGAAAATGCAATCATCCTCCATGGGCTTCTCTCCAAAGAAAACTGTCAAATACCAGTTAGATTCTTCCCAGCATATCCCTTTTTGCAGTCTAGTGTTTATTATTTGCTTTGCAACATCACTCTATAAGTTTTATATCATTTTGAATTAATTTAAAATTCTAAAGTCAGATAGAATGTTTTTGTTTCATTTATTTCATTTCTATACTTTAGAAAGAACAAAGATAAGGTGGGCAGTCTCTAACAAGTAACAATAAAAATGGTGAAGGTCCTTGACTTATGCCGTATGAGAAGAGGTTAAAGGACCTAGGGATATCTTGTCCGGAGAAGAAAAGATTTAGTAGAGCTGTGATCAAGGTAGCTCTCCTTAAGTACTTGAAAGCTTGTCATGGAGAAAAGTGTTTAGATTTGTTTGCCTTGGCCCTGAAGAGGAGAATAAGAAGTTACAAAGAGGTAAATTGAAGTTTGATGTTAGAAAAAAAAAAGCCTTCTAATTTTTAGCTGTCTCCAAAAATGAAATGGACTACCTCAGAAGGTAGTTGGCTCCCCTTCCAGAGGTTTTCAAGTAAAGGATCCACTAGTCAGCTATGTTGTATATGGGCTCCTTCTAGCTCTGAAATTTGGTAATATCTAGAATGGTATATACACAGTCCACATGCAATTGGCTGATTGATGGACTTGTCTATGGTATTCTCAGAGAATACGTACAATACTTTCAGTTGTATCTAGCTCTTCATGAACCCATTTGGGGTTTTCTTATCAAAGACACTGGAATGGTTTGCCATTCCCTTCTTCAGCTCATTTTACAGATGAGGAAACTGAGGCAAACAGAATTAAGTAACTTGCTTAGGGTCACACAGCTAGTAAGTGTCTGAGGCCACAATTGAACCTAAGCCTTCCTGACTCTAGGCCCAGCACTCTATTAACTGCGTCACCTCCTTATATACAATAGATCATACAAATTAGACTTTTTATGATCATTAAAATCAGTCTAGAGCTAGAAGGGCCCTGAGCAGCCCCCTAATCTAATTCTGTCTTACCAAGGTTATGTGATTTGCCCATGGTCAAACAGAGAGTAAGCATCTGAGGTATGTGCTTAACTATCAAGGTTCTCTGAATCCAAATCCAGTGTTCTTTCCTGAGACAGCTAGGTGGTGCAGTCGATAGAGAGCTTGCATCTGGAGTCAGGGAGTCTAGAGTTCAAATCTGGCTTCAGACATTAACTGTGTGACCCAGAACAAGTCACTTAAGCTCAGTTTGTCTCAGTTTCCTCAGCTGTAAAATGGGGATAATAATCGTACCTACCTCTTAGGGTTAATGTGAAGATCAAATGAGATAATATTTGTAAAGCACTTAAGTACTTGAAAATGCTTGTTTCCTTCATTCTTTCTACTATGCCATGCTAATTTGGAATATGATAAAATATTATTTTTCAAAAATTTTCAGGCATTTGTCCTAAATTAAATCTCTATATTATTTCACAAACAACTTTGACATCCCAATTATGTCCAACATTTATAGGAACTTTTCTTGATATCAACCACGTATCATGGTATCACAATTCTTACTAATTAACTATTAAAATGTTTTGCTGCTTTTTTCTTCGAGAAAGAGATTGTTTAGTAGCTTCTAGTATTTTCAAGAATCTTCATGTGTTTCCAGAGCCTTCAAATTATCAAAGTGGTTTCTTGTTATAATTTTATTGATAAAATTTGATTTGACATAGCAGACAAATCACCACTAAGTACATTACCTTTAAGTAGTTAAGCAGTAAAACACAGAGAATTATTACCATTGACAGTACACTTTCATAGTTTCATATACTTTCATGGTATTGTTGAAAAAGGAAAGTAAGTGTACTTTAACTGCAATAAATTAATACCCATGTTGTCAACTAAATTTGGCTAGATTTTTTTTAGTGGTTTAATGTTGTTGTCATTTACAAAGTCTTAGTCTGTATATTATTCTTTGGGTTCCTATTTTGCTACTTTATCACCTTATAATCATTTCCCCCCACATTTCTTGTGTAATACTAATGGAAGCAGGTGTTATTTGAGAGGGAGCAGATGACCGGCAATAGTCTGATAGTATTAAACCACCCTTTCTTCCTTCCCCCTTGTCTCTGGAGTTACTGCAATAATTAGCTTATTTTAAGACTTAACTACAATATACTGACCCCTAAAGACCATATATTTCCCATCTGTGTTGTTTTAGGTAGTTTATATTAAATGAAACTTAAGGGTACAGTTAAAGTTGCTCAGTTCCCAGTTAGGAAAATTCATAACATTTACATAGAGGTTTGGGTCTCTAACTTTCATTTTTATTTCTAACTAGCCTCTGGTCTCTTTCTGGTTAAGGTAAAATTCAGGTTATTGGAACTTTTTGGGTCAAGAAGAAAGCAGAATAAGTTATAGTATCTGTTTACAGACAGTCACTGAAAGGGTAAGTTGGGGAAAGGGCTACAGTAGTAGTGAAGGAAAGTCTTATTGTCTTAGCATGCATTAAAAGAGATGACTAGAACCAAAAGTAGGGGTAATGGGTTCAAAGGGTATTTTAGATGTGCTGTAAAGGAAAAAAAAATTCCTTACAATTAAAGCTAAAAGAAAGAAGAGAGAGGGAGTTGACTATGCCTCCCTGGAGATCTTCAAGTAAAGGACGAATAGTCACTTGGTGGAGATGTTTAGAGGCCATTCTCATTGAAGTGGTGGTAAAAGTGGATGGACACTGAGGTCTTTTCTAAATCTGAGGTTCTACGGTTCTGTGATATTAGATTTTTTTAATGTGCAAAGGGGGAAATGGTAATATAGAATTATTAGTAACATAATTTCTTTCGTACAGCCTTCTTGCTCAAGGTCATATTTTCTTTTTCCTAATCCTACTCTTTCAGTCCCCATTGATAAAACAAATAGGGACCCCTCATTTTCCAAAGAGAAATAATTTTGCCGTTCATTTGTAATTGGGCAAATTAGCCTCTTTTTTTAAAGACTAGTGACGATAACAGGTTTTCAAAGTGGGAGAAATCGTCCCCTGGGAGTGCTAGAATGATCCAGGGTCAGGCTGCAGTAGCCTTGCGTACAATTAGGGGACATTGAATAAGAATAAGAGGGCAGTGGAAGCTTAAGGAAAAAAGAGAAGATAAAATTTTGAAAAACCGTTAGTACATATTTCATCTGTTGTGTAACAGAGTTAAAGTCATTATGATTACATTATTTTCCAAATAAACACACAAAATGCAAGTTATAACCAATTAGTGGTCAAGTGCCCAACAAACAAACCAAATATTTTATATATTTTTGAAATGATGAAAATTAAAAAAAACCCACTAAAGTTTTAAAGAAAGTAGATTTCCAGGGGGGCGCTGAATAATTTTTTTTTTTAAAGGGGACAGTAGGCTAAATAAGTCAGGGAAATTCTGGACTAGACAAAGCCTTTATAATTCTCTTAAAACACATAGATATTGGTCAAATAGAATGATTTGGGAAACTAGTAAAGTTGAATATAAATAATGTGTTTGGCATAGAACAATATATGACATGTAAGGTCCCTTTCAAGCAACTTCGATTCACTTCAACACATATAATAAGGACATACTCTATGTGGGGTATGCAATTGGTGTGTGTTGGGGGCAAGGTCAAGGAAGAGCTTGGTTGGATCAGGAAGAGCTAGGTTCAATCTTCATCTATGATAAAAGCAGATTGGATGACCCAAGACAAGCATTTATTCTTATAATGTTCCATACAGCTAAGACAAAGCTACAGAGTAACCTATCGGTATAGTTAACAAAAAAAAAAAAAGGATGGGTGGGTGGGATATCTATTCAATGACTTTCATAATTGCACCATTTGTAATTACAAAATCTTGGAAGCAAACTAAGTCCCCAACAGTGATGTTTTATGTGTTGAATTTCACCTAAGTAGAAACAATTTTAAAGCAAGTTTAATTGATTAGATTGTTGTTTAATATTTTCTATCTTAAATTATTTCAAATGAAGTGAATTTATATTAATAAGTAAATTATGAAAGCTATTTTCTGTGGAATTCTATGATGAATATCTTTCAAAATTGAAGACCACTTTTTAAAATTTATCTATGCATTTGCTTTCTGAGTGGGGGATTCCATGTATATATTTTTAAACAGCCTACATGTGTTACTTAAAAATGTTATCTTGTATTTTCCCTGCTGTTCTGTTAACAAAAGCATCACTACAAGTGGGAGTTATACAGCAGTAGCAACCTCTAAGAAGCTACTGTCACCAGCTTATCTATCTGCCAGCTCTTTAGCTTCTCTACGTGATCCCATTGGAAAAGGGGGTTTTATAGTCACACATATCAGGAGCCTCCCAAGCTTCTCTGTAACTATGGATGTTTCACAGTGCCTGTAAGTTTCTCACATCCTGACTTGCTTTGAGAGACTATCGAGAAATGCAATAAGAAGACACAATGATGGAAGAAGCAATTGGGCCTGAAGTCACTGAAGCACAATGTGCTGGTTATTTATGTTGTATTTTTAAATGAATATTTTGATTCAGAGCATTCTGGAGATGTACCTATGACAAAATTATTAATTAGGGGAATCATGGAGGGCAGAATTATTTTGGTGAGCTCTCAAAAATATTATTACATAGGATAATAACTCATATTTTCAATGCATTATTAGTTTGAGCTGTAAACACAACTCTTTGAGGGAATATCACAAAACATACAAAAAGTGGCATGGCCTATCAACAAAACTGTTGACTCTTAAAAGTTATCCATTCTGGGGGCAGGTAGGTGGCCCAGTGGATAGAGCACCGGCCCTGAAGTCAGGAGGACCTGAGTTCAAATCTGACCTCAGACCAAACACTTGACACGTAGCTGTGTGACCTTGGGCAAGTCACTTAACCCCGATTGCTTCACTAAAAAAAAAAAAATAAATATTTATAAAAAAAGTTATAGAAGCTTCCTGTACTTACCATCTGTTTGTCTACCTATATGCCTGTAGAGAATGTTTACTTTTTGTTTTTAAAGACAAAAGTTGTGTTTTGCTTAAATGTGTTTAAAATGGTTAGGAGAAAAATGGTATGGTCCTTTCAAAAATTAGAAACAGGTTTGACAGAAAATAGAAAACTACCAAGTATTAGTAAAGAAAGAAATTACATAGTAATGTTAACTACTTTATTAAGAAATATAATATATTTTATTTTAGGAAAGAAAAATCTACTGTTTAGAAAAGGATATCCAAGGGAACTACAATGGTGTCCACACAGAACAGCTATTATTTATCTTACAGTTTGAGTCAAGCCATCTGAATGAGCAAGCATAGTGGAAAAGAAACTTCAAAGAATTGGAAGGCAAGTAGTGGAGAAAAAGCCAGTTCACCCCTCTTGCAAATCAATGAAAAATGATTGGTAGTTACAGTGAATGACAAATAATATCAACTAGCAATATGAGAAGAATAAAAGTAAAAGGTGTCTACCAGTTCCTATTACAGTTGTCCCTTCCACATTATGACTTTCTCCATTATGGTTTTGATATATCGCAAGTCAACATAAGAAATGAAATGGGAATTTTTGGGGAGTTTTGTGGAAGCCGCAGATGACACAGAGCCTATGACCAGATACTTAACCCAAATTTTACAATAAGGTACTGTAAACATCACATAAAAGAGAAAGAAAAAAAAAAACCAGACTTCTCTGGTAGTAAGGGAGGGTCAAAAAATTTAACATGGATTTTTTCAGATCATCAGGGCCCCAGACCCATAATGCCTGCAATATGGAAGGGACAACTGTACATCAAATAGTAATGAAACATTTATGCAGCAGGGAGAGATACTAAGCAAGGAAATTAAAAGGTTGAGTACCAAAAGAGACTTTAGATATCATCTGGTACAACACTATCATTTTATAGATAAGAAAAGGGAGATCCGAAAAGGTTGTTACTAGAGTAAAGTCATGCATATATTAAATAAGAAAGCCTAGATTTGAACCCAGGTCTATGAAAAAAAATCCAATACTCTTTTGACTATGCCATGTAGGCCATATATAGGCTTAGAAGATTTACAGAGCTAAGAACAGAAACATCTGCTGTCTTTTCAGGGTACATATGCAGGATATGAGGGAGAGCCTCCAACACTTATCAAACCTGACAACCTCATCTTACTTCTGGTAATTCATGTTGGCACCAATGGAACAGATAGAAGGAATCTAGAAACAATCAATAAAGTTTCTAAGTACTGAGAAAAAAACTGTTGATATGAAGGGCACAGGTACCCATAGAAAGCCACAAAATTCATAAAGGAGGGGAAGATTTGAAAAAGAAGATAAGTTAAGAAGATAGATTCTGAGAACAATTATTGGATTTCTGGACTATGGTTTCAAATATAGCAATAGTGTATTCTTGGTCAAAAAATGAAATGTATCTAATGAGAGTTGTTAAAAATTTATTAGTCCAGAGTCTTGCAAATCTAGCCAAAGAGGCTGAAATCTGAAAAGAAAGGGAATGAGAGAGAAGTTAATAGGTCTTTTTACCAAACCATGTATCAAGATTATGTTATTCTGTGACATTTGGAACACTGATAAGAAACTCCAAAAAAGGGTCTAGCTAAAAAGCTTCAAGGGATGTGTTAGCATAAAAAATGCTGATAAAAAATTCAAAAAACAAGATTTCAAAATGTTAAGAATATTCTCAAATTTGAAATATCAGTTTTACATAGTTCCTTCCAACTCTCAAATTCTGTAACTCCACAGCAGAGTCAAACTCTCATACTAGGTGGATTGTGAAAGGGCAAAAACCAAATATCATGTGGTTCAGGAAAGAGACAGATAACTTCCAAATGACGGTATGAAAAAAGGCATCCTGAAGGAGATGGCACATAATTGGAGAGAGAAGAGATAGACTAAAGCAGGAAGAGAAGTTAGCCAATTGTTACCAAACACCTGATGATGAGGGGCTGAACAAAGACAGGTAGCAGTAGAAATGAAATGTATGGAATAAAAAGGAGAAATAATATAGAATGAAGGGGAGGGATTTAGCAATTAACTATGTTTGGGAAGAAAAAGAGGAAGAAGAGGAGGAGTCAAAGATGTTAACACAGTTTCACGCCCAGGTGGCAAGGAGAATGATGGCAACATTCACACAGAGAGGAAATAAAAGGACGAGCAGTTTGGAGGGGAAAATGACGAGTTTGGTTTTAGATATGCTTCATTTTGGGTAGAGATGGTGATGTCCAATGGTTAGAAGTGTAAGGTAAAACCTGAGAGAAAGGCTGAGGATGAAGATAGTGATATGATACAAATAAAATATGTGTGTGTGTGCACGCACGTGTGTGTATGTACATGAGTGCATCTGTATTATAGTCAAGTAAATCAATATTGAAAGATATACTGCAAATAAAGAAAATCTATTCATATTGTTAGAACCACCATCCAAATTTCATAAGGGAATCTGCAGCAGAAAATATGGTGTGCCATTCTTCAGCATTCAAAGTACAATATCCTGGAAATTCAAATGTGATGTCTTCTGCCAGCATGAGGAGAACACAGCCATATGTGTTGCACTGCATCATTGAGCACAATATATTATGCATGTGAGTTCAGGCCTGCATCCTCAATTGGTGGTCTATACCAATGCATGATATTGAAAACCATGACCATAAGCACAACTGAAATGCTTATCTTGATAATTAACATATAAATATAATTTTGATTTATGTATGTTTCATTAGGAAGGAGTAGGGAAGAAAAGGGGTAAGTAGCATCAATAATTGCTCTCTAGATGATTAATTCTTAAAATCAGCTTTCTGAAAATAAGAGCATATTCTTAAAACACTATCACACTCATTCATTCATTCAAAAGCTTTTATTATATTGTAACTGTCACTTTCCTTATAGAAACATTCAATTATTCTCATGGCCTAAATGAGTAAATGCATAACTTTTTTTTTATTCAGGTATTTAAGACCCTAAATATTAAAGTCCCCAACTACCTCTCTCACCTCATCTTCTACTTTTCTCCAACTTGAACCCTCCACTGTAGACAGGATGGTTTGTCTATTTATTTTTCCCTGACCATTGTTTACTCACACCTATCTACTTGTTTTTGCACATGCTATATCTGCCCCCTTTCCACTTTAGGAATTCCTTTTTTATACCTTTTCTTTGCAGTAGAAACTTTTCTCAACATACAAAGGCTATCTCATTTCTCACCTCTGCTATGAAGTCTTCATTCTAACTCAGCGATTTTTCCTTCCTATGAATTTTGGCATTTATGAATGCTGGTTAATTTTAAATGTTTATTATGCCTTGTCTCCTCAGCTAAACTGTAGGGTTTGAAGGCAAGAAGAATACCGTAGGCATCTACATATCTCCCTCCTCTATCACCTAGCTCACTGTAGCATATTGTGGTAGGTTCTAAATAAATTGTTGGGCTCCTGCTCTAAAATGACAAGAGTGAAATGCATCTTTTCAATTTGATAATATGACTATTAGTTTCATAGCCCTAAAGGAAACACTAAATCAGGGGCTCAACATCTCTCTCCTTTTAAAGGTAGCTGTTAGTGAAGCATTTTACTGCTAATGCAACATTAACAAATGGAAATCTACAGGAACAACATATCAGTGTTTTTTTTCTCCCTGATAATTTCTTTCCTGCCAATGTTCTCAATGGCATCTAGTTGCCTAACTATAAATCAAAAAGAAATGTTGATCCCTTCAGAGTTAGGATATTCCAATAACTATTTAAATGGGATGCTGGCTAAACTGCTCTTTTGGATTTAAGAGACTCTGGTTTTGTTGGTTTCAATGCTAAACGCACACTTGTATTTTCTATGACAACAGTAGCCACAAGATACTAAGCATCCACCTTGTATTATAATTTGCTCATTTGCACGTTAATGAATAAATTAGTATGCTACATCAGTTCTGCTCTGCTATCATGATAAAACTTGCATTTATATAACCTGCAATCATTTTCACTATAGGCACAAGGGAGAAATTGATTTTAAGTTGACAATCACAAATATTGTTAAATTATTGCACAGATTTGAGAATTTGCTTGTAGAAATGTGCAAAAAAAACCAAGTTACAATTAAATGCATTGCAACAGAAATGATTACTTTTATTGGTGGCTGGCACGGCACAAATAAAGAGAATTTGAAAGTGGGCACTCTTATACATTCATAGGTTTAATATTGCACTTGCAATGAAGTGAATTGTGGACAAAGAAACTATTCAAATCTGCTAGTGACATTTGCCTCACTAGGCTTGAGTCTCAACTGGACTGTAATCAGACATATATACAAATAAACAAAACTGCCTGAAATAAACATTTTAAAATATCTCAAATTTTTCTGTTCTTTATCTAAATCTACTTGGAAAAATTAAATCTTGTTCTATTGTGATAATTAAATATATCATCCCTTTAAATCACTAAAATCAATGAAGACTTGGATGATACCTGCTAGTTTTAGCCAACTCTACATTATATGCATATAGATTCTTTGGTTTATTCAATGAATATTTTTTTTCATAGATCTGCTGTCTTCCACTGGCAGTGTCAGCCTACAGCTTCCCATCAGCAGTGCACATTTAGGAAACATAAGCCAATGCACTTATTAGCTTAAATACAAAGTAAAAGGGAAAGATACTGCTACAAAATTATATCACAAATTCTAAAACTAAATAAAAAATAAATTCAAAGTTATATGTGTTCTTCTCTTGCCATGGATCATGAAGCAACAAGGGCTTATATGGCTTTTGCTAATCCCATGATACTGTAAATGCTAGTAAATTTTAAAATTTATACAGTCTCATGAAAGTATGTGGACAATTTCACAATTTCATGACCATATGCAATTTCATAACGCATTTATTCTAAACAATGGGGTCGCAGATTTGCTTATCTATTTATGGGTCTATAGATCAGTTAGTAAATTGGTACCAAACCTACCCCAGTTAATGAGGCCTGAAGTAGACTGGTCATAGAAGGAATGGAGTATAGAGAATGGAAGGGAGAAAAAGTGGAATGGAAAAGAATGGAAGTGGAGGAAGAGTTGTTCATACATTAGAAAGAATGCTTACTTTGTTAAATTTCTTGAAATTATGATACTTCAGAGATTCAAGTGGCCCATAAATTCAGTAACTCATTTCTGCTTAAACCATCACTTCAAAGACAAGTAAAGCATTTATAATTTCAACAAAGTATTTGGGAACAGATAGGTGTCTAGTCCTGTGATATTGTGAGCATTTAGAATTGCTGCTGTGAAAGTAGCTTTTCTTTTATTTCCTGATTTAGATTGTTGCCTGGGGCACTGAAAAGTTATCATTTGCCCAAGGTTACACAGCTAGTACATATCAAAGGAAGCACTTGAACCCAGGCCTTCCTGACTCTAAAGGGGCCCTTTATTCACTATGTCAACTATATTAATCTTAGAATTTTCCAAACTATCACAAACTTAGATTATAATCTTCCCCCAATACTGAGTCTATTTGAATGTGGGACTCTAAAATCAGTTTTCCTGATTTGATGGAATCAGTCTAGCTCCCTACTGGAGACAACAAATTCAAGTGCCAATAAACCAGACTGACCAGATGTTTTCTTCTGGTCTAATGTAGCTGTAATCTTGTAGGTAACTATGAACTAAATGCCAAATTGTTAATGGTCTTAATAAACCAAACCTCAAAACATATTCCATTTTGGTTCAAATTGAGATTGTAGTATAATCTTGTGGGACAATTAAATCTCCATATTCTTTTCAATATAATGTGATCAAAAAATTAGGTCTAACTGGTGGATAACTGTTTACAAAGCTAATATAAGGAATTATGAGAATAAGAGAATATATGAAAATTAGAAGACTATGTGGAGAATAAGTAAAAAATGTTTACTGATAAAAAAAAGATGTCCTAGTTTTGTCCCTAAATTCTTTACATTAGTAATTAGCTTAAAAATTATTTTTTTTGAAATGCCATCTAAAATATCATATTTGAAATGTATATTTTATGTGGAAAAATAACAATTTAGTCATTACAACATAAATTTACCTTCCATTTATATTTTGACATATGCAAGTTTTCCTTTATTAAACACCTGGCATTTCTGAAAAAAAAATCTTGAGTTACTTTACATTTTTCTTTCTGTTCTCTCAAAATTCTCTGAGCAAAGAATGCTGTCATTTAAAATTTAAAATCATAGAAATAAGCATTGAGTTTGCTTATCTTGATTGTGAATAAGCTAAATGCCCTTTGTTACATTCCCAACAACCACACGTAGGAATCGTATCCTAATGGAAGTAATACTCAATTTACAATGCATTATAAATCATTTAACTATTTTTAGTTATGTAATATGTTTAAAGAGTTTGAAAAGTTCAATAGAAATTTAGTTAACAGTAACAAAAATCAAACACACAAATTCACACACACGCTTACACTCAGAGTTCTGCTACTTACCCCTCAACTTCTCCTTTCCACTATTCCTTCCTTTTACAATTTACTAGGTCCTGCTCTCAGCAGGAAATCAGCTCAATAATGGTTAAGCATTAGCTTAGAAATCTCCCAGTTGCCAATGGGGCCCTGCAGAGTCTTAACAGGAATATGGACAAAACAAACACTAATGCACATTTTTTTTAAGCATTTTACCATTTGGTTTGGGGCTAGGTGGTCAACAACAAAGAAACAGGGATGGTAGGATTTAGAATAGTTTTGAATTATGCTAAAGTCAATTTTCTTTGCTCTTTCACCATAAAAATATTTATTAAATCCCTACCAATATTATTAAAAAAAAACAAACAAACCTTATAAAACTAGGTGAGCCTTTTATAATAAAACAAATGTGATATATTGTCGGGCTTGGGAAATTCTAAATTAAAACTTCTTTATAAACTTTCTTACTTGCCAGGTGACCTTTTAAGGAAAAGTCAGCAGTCACTTGAAGATAAAATTGGTTTACCAACTCTTGGGACCACCCAAAGTGCACTCCTGAGCATTCTTCTGTTCTCTTAAGTCCACTCACCTAGTCAGTGAATCAACTGAAACGATTTCAATTACCTTCTAGATGTTAATAACTACTAATTGTACATCTCCAGTTCCAACTCTCATTCTCTCTCTTAATTCATCTCTAATTTTTATGACTTGGAGAAAAAAGAACAAAGATAAAAGGCGGAGAGAGATCACTCTTTTCCTTAGTGCCTGTGACAGGTCCCACATCTTAGTAGTGACAACGCCTCCAGATAGGAATATGGAAGAAAGGTTAATATGTCCAAGATAAAGAATTTTGGAGCATTTGGGGTTTGCTAATATTTATTTAACTTCATTCTTTTACCTCCAGAGTTAGACAGCAAGCAGGCTGCTTTAAAGATATGAAAGAAAACCTTTTAATAGAATATAATCCCATTACTGGATCTCTTGACCCAATTGCTTATCATGTAACTGCAAAAACAATGCAGTGAAAATATAACTTTTCCTCATCTTGTTCATTCCCTCATTACTTATGCCACTAGATAGTCTTCCCTACATGCTGAGTACCTTGCAGTTCTGTAGCAGTAAGATGGAATTGGAAGTTCAATTAGGAAGCAACAATGAGCATTACAAAACACATTGTGGGAGCTATTTAGCTTTTTTTTCCCTGCATATTGAAAGGAACAAAACAAGTTATTCAATAAACATAGAAAACAGCATTGATGGTTCCAGTGACACATAGAATGGTGATAATTCAAGAATTCTATTGATGGAAACAATCAAATAATTGTTAGTACTTGCTTACAATTATTTGAGTTGCAAACAGGAGACCAAATTAGTTTAATAGAATCAACTTCAATTCATGAAATGAATATCTGAGGGCTAATAGTTAGCACTAAATTTAGATGCCTGTAAACAGGAAGTCTAAATTGTTTACTATACTTCCTCTGTCAAATCATAAACATTTATGTCTTTATCAGACTACAAGCACAGACTTCCATTATGAAGAATGATTTCATAAAACTAAATCAATGGAATTTATTTCATCTTCTTCTTATGCATTTCTTTTACTTTTCTTATTGCTTTCTGTTCCAAATTGTAGTTCTCTAACATAAACCTTGTACTCCATCTAAAAGTAGAAAAAAAGTATAGGATTACCAGTTGTGAGAAATAAGAAGCAAATCTACATTATAGAGTATACCAGTGGATGCCTAATTATAAGATAATATAAATGATTAATTTCTATAGTTATCACTATAATTTTTAAAAATCATTTTGTACCTTTACTAACGACGTGTCCTAGTGGATAGAGATTTGGCCGTAAAGCCAGGAAGACTTGGTTACAAACCTGATCTCTGACATGTACTGGTTTAGTGACCCTGGAAAAGTCATTAAATCTCCCAATGCTCCACGCAACACTCTAAGACTATAAATTGCAGAAAAGGTGTCATTTTGTATCAGCAAAAAGAGTTTCCTCAACTGAGACTTCCCTATACTATTGAATCAAAGCTCCCTAGTATCACTTAATTATTAGCAGGACTTTCGGGTGTGTGTGTGTGTATGTGTGTGTGTGATGAAAAGATGAAAAGAACCAAGAATGATAGATCAGTGAAAGAACATGCTATAAGATTTAGAAAGTGCATGTCATTGACTGATTGATAGATTAAAGAATATAATAAAGTTCAGGAATTCAAAAGATGGGCTTCTGATATGTGTACTATTTCCAACCACATTTTGTCTGGGTTATTGAAGTGTCCTGCACAAAGAATGAATGCTGACATTAAGCACTAACATGGGATGAAAAGCAGTGTGGTATAGCAGGTAGTAAAGTATTATTTCCATTTACTAATGAGGAAACTAAAGCTTACAGAGGCCAAGTGACTTGGCAATGTGTATTATGGGCTACGTATTGCACTAGGTGCAGATATACAAAGACAAAAATAAAATGGCTCTTGGGACCTAGGATCTTACTCATTGGGATCTGTGATTGTGTGTAGGATTGTTCTTTCACTTCCCTAATGTGGCTACAATCTTAACATGCATCACTCTGAATAATAGGGAATAAGAATAAGAGGTTTGCCTCCTTTTTCACTCCTGATTACTAGCCCTCAAACCCCCCATTCATTTGCCACCTACCAGTGTCAGAGCCCACCAGGCCATGAACACATTTCTTATGATCCAAAAACTCTTTCTATTATGTCCCACTGCTTCTCACCCAATCAACTTGGTTCTTGCACGCTAACTTTGATAACAGTTTTACCATAGCCATATATGTTTTTAATGGTGCAAGCACAAAGAAGGAAAAATAAATGCAAAAGAAAACAGCAAAATAGGAGAAGAAAGTATACAGGGCACTATGGAGTAGTATAAACCAGCTAGGAAATGGCAGGGATGGGAGGGGACAGCAAAATTAAAGCTGCTTTACTCCCCTTAATTAGTCTGACCTCAAACATTGACTACGTTGAAAAACTAAGTTTGCAGGGTCAGCCTCCTAGGCTCTGCTACTATGCGTCTTCTAATATAATGAAAGGCTGAAGAGAAACATCTCAGTCAGCTCTTATTGAGAGGATGTAGGCTGCACAGCCCTGTATTAGCTTATCAGGAACCGAGTTTCAAGCATTAGGCTTCTCTGAAACCCTTCTTGAGGTAAGGAAATAGAAGGAAAAAAAGGCTGCTTTTAATTTCTTGGCTGCCTCTGGATCATGAATTTCCCATACGATTATCATTTCTCCTAGCTGACAACATAAAATCAGAAATAAAACAAATATTAAAAAAAAAAACCCACAAACCTAAGTATTTTCCTTCCCCAGGAGAAAGCTTTGTTAAGGAGTAAGGCTATATATAAGATAATAAGTGAACACACATATCATGAAACATTTTGATGAACCTCTTGGGCTGTGTGGGGTTTCCTCCACAAATCTACTGAGCAGGCCCATTTCTACAATGGGTAGATCACTAGGATGGGTTTCCATGACAGGAAGGATAATGCAAACTATTTTTTAAAAAATTTTCTACAAAGAGAAAATTAGCCAATTTTGTCTTGAGTGCCCTTTTATAGAGTCTTATGTCTTTGGGTAATCAGTTTCACATAGGAATCTGATGGGATGGGTCCACTTCCCCTCTCCCTTCTAGGATCAACAACTTCTCATTCAGGGAGTGGTCATCAGGTGAACAAACTTGTGTATGAAGTCTTTTTTACATTGTATGTCTGCTCTGGAGGAATTCTTTAGTGGAATGATGGTCCCTGGCTTCTTACTTTAAAGCCCCCATGGAGTTAATATTCTACCCTTTATCCTCAGAAGCCAGGGTTTCTGCTTTTGCAATACCATTAGCTATCATGGTCTCTAGCGCTGCCTTTCTAAGTCCATAGGTTTAGAGGTGGAAGGGACCTTAGAAATCTCTTGTCCAACCCTTTCTCTTTGCAGTTAAGGAAACTAAAGCCCAAAGAAGTAAATGACTTATTTAAAGTCATATAGGTAGTAAGTGCAAAACCAAGATTTGAATCCAAGTTTGTTTTGCTTTTTTTGGGGGGGGGTTGTTAGTTTTTACCCCGAATCTCTTTTTTTCTCATGATGGTCTTTCCACTTAAACTTAGGTACCTTTCATGGCCCCTACATATTCCATTTAGTATCACCTCAAAAGTGTATTAAAGCAAAAAAGAAAATCAGATTAAAAAACTGTCTTAACTAGGAAAACTCATTCAGTTGATGAGTATAAAACACAAGTATTCATTATCTCTAAAAGACTCCTTTTGTGATAGCATAAAACAAGACTAAAAAGTTAAATTCTGTAGTATGTGTTTTCAAATTGCTCCTCTTCGAATTCAAGTAGTAGACAACTGGTACCAAAATTGATCCACCACAATATAGAAATGAGAGAAAGTAGAAGACCTAGGTTTTCTTATGCTAAAGCACGGGTTCCTGCTTCAGAAAAAAAAAAAAATAATAACCCTGAATCAAGGTCAGACTTCAACAAGGCTTCTTATATTCAAAATTATATCAGAAGAGAACTAATTCTTTTACATATTGCAATCTTGTACATCCTCTTAGGCTATAAAATTTTTAAAAGACAGATTCACAATCCCATGCTTCCTTTGATGTCATAAAAGTTAAACTAACTTAGTTAAACAGTCATAATCTCATACTTCCCTCATAGAAACAAACCTAGATAAACAGATTTTATAGGTAACCTAAATCAGGTTATAGATTAAAATACATTTAGAAAGTTCACGAGGGGCTGATTGAAATTGAAAGGATTTGTATGTTGCCAAGATATTGAAGGAGTAGAGGATGGATGGGATTCTTTTTAGGAAGGTTGAATTCCCCTTTAGTGTTTCCCTGAGGAATATCAGTCTTCCCTTAACACTATTATTCCACAAGTTAAGTTTGGGTCAGGTGATGTTCATATTAACAGAAGTCAGACCTTCCATTAACCAAGAGTTGTAGGAAGAATGGCCCTGAGCCCCAAATAATAAAGATTAATAAATAGGAAATAAAAAAAATTCCCATCACAAAATTCTGTTTCCCTAAAAATGTAATTTTGAGAATAACAATTAAGGGATGTTCATTTGAGCCCCAGGATATCTCATGCATTCTCTGGTAATAAACTGAAGGAGGATTTGAAAACAGACATGCACACTGAAAACAAACAAACAAAAAACAACTTGTTAATTTTTATGAGTGCAAATTAAAACAAACTACTTGGCAAGAGGGGAAAAAATGATCATGTACTAGCAAGCTGGAAAGAATACCATTCTCTTTGGAGCACCAGGCTCTTACTTTTGAAAGCCTAAATGCTCATCAGCCCAAGGCAAAAGAAATGCAAATCTGTGAACTTGACAAGCTGATAAAAACCTGTGTTTTGTTTCCCTAGCTTCCAAATGACTGTTGTGGGCTAGAGAGAGAACTTCTGCAAATACAAGCCTGAAAGACTGATCACTAGGATTCAATATCCAGTATATCATACACATTGCTGTTAAGACATTCAGAAATTTGCAAGGGGGGGGAGGGGTGGTGTGGGGAGGTGCTGCTTTCCTGCTTAGAAAAAAATAATATGAATTTTCTAAGTATCCAAGGAAGGAATTCAAACACATTGATGAGAACACTTGTATATTATAGACACATTAGATCAAAGATTTAGAACTGGAAATAACTTTAAACATCATCTTTTTCCCAACTCCCTCACTTTTATAGATGAGAAAACTGAAACTCAGAGAGGTAGGTGACTTACCCTGATATTAAATCTCCTTCCACCTTACTTTTTTTTTTTCTTCCTCCAGGGTACTCTTGGTTCAGTAAGAATCACTTTAAAGAATTACTTTGGTACTTTATATAAATGTTGGATTACCTTGGCATGAACTAGCCAGTTGATTTTTGCTATGCACAACCGTCCAAAGAATGAATGCATTTCTAGCAGGAAAATGTTGAGACCTTATATTTCTTAATTTACTTTTTTAAAAAAAATCTGCACATTTGGTCATAATTTAGGGGAACTTGCCCTGGTTTGTCTGTGCTTTGGTCAGACCTAGAGCAAAGCAGGATAATGTTAAGAAAAGAGTTGTGGAACTGAGTATCTAAAATCTGGTTCCTACCTCACCTTTCTCATTTATAAAATAATGGCTAACAATAGCAAGTAATTACATAGTCTTGTGTCAGGAATGGCCACAAGAGGGCAACATGAGCCCATATAAAAGACAAGATTTATTTTAATCATATAGAAAATAATAGAAACCACATAGAAACAAAAATTCCAAATTCAGGGGCCAAAATAATTTAAGTATGGGTGAGGGTAAATGGCACCAAACAGATGTGTCTATCTCTCCTGTTTTATTATATGAATTCTAGCACTATTGGGATCTAACCAATTATTCCTCAAGAATAATAAAGCTACATAACACCAAGATTTTTCTTTCAAAATATATAAATTTTAAGATAATATAGGCTATTCTCAAATGGCTGTACTACTAATATTTTTTTAATATCAGTTTCACAAATGCATTCTTGTCTTCATCCCTTCTTACTTAATCATATTCATTTGACCTAGGAAAGCTACTCTTGACATTTCTACATCCCCAATCCATTGTAGTCACTAGAAATCTTTATTACATACCTCATTATCTGAATAAGCTCTTCCAAAAACAATTTGATGACATCAATACTCCCCTTAGATTCTTTTTTTTTTTTTTTTGGAACAACCAAACAATTCTCTCATTGAAAGAGAATTGACTAGTTTGAGCTAATTCGATCAGTAGCCTTCCTCCTCCATGAAGTGAGGTAGTGGGACAAGATGATCTCTTAAGATCATCTCTAGAATACATTAGGAGATATTTGAAGTATTTCTCTGAAGTGTAGCTCTGAAAGAATGCACCATCAGCACTTGCCTAGTGGAGGGTTCCCTGTGTATACTAGCATCATAGAATGTTGGAGTATTGTGGGACTCTGGGAGTCATCAGTCCAACCCCTCACTACAGAGTGAATCCATTCTACAATACTTTAGTGGGACCTGGAATTGTATCTATGAAGATTTTCCCTGTTAATTCCATTTTACATATGTGTCTGTATTTGTATGTGAATGTTTTTATTTATGACTAGGTGGTGCAGTGGATAGAGTGCTGGACCTAGAGTCGGGTATAACTGAGTTCAAATCTGATCTCAGACACTTAGTAGCTGTATGACCCTGGGCAAGTCATTTAACCTTATTTGCCTCAGTTTCCTCATCTGTAAAATAAACTGGAGAAGGAAATTGCAAACAATTCCAGTATCTTTGCCAAGATAACCCCAATTGGGGACATGAAGAGTCAGACTTGACTGAACAACATTTTTTAAACCCTTAACAAATATTAATAATAAGCACTTCCAAGTTCAGTGTGTTTGTAATATATTTAAAAGCTTGCAAGTAGGTTAGTTTTCCTGTTACTTTTTAAATTAGGAAAATAAGGGCCTAGGAAAAGAAGAAGTGATTTTTTTAAATCATACCCACAAATCACAAGACCTTCAAAATATAGTTTCTAATTATTGCTAAGTTCTAGATAGATGAGGAAGAGAGTATGAGAGCATTTAATTTTGTTTTGTCTGGACTATATCCATGTAAGGAGCTCTTGGGAAATGAACACCATTATCAGTGCAGATTATTAACTGCTCTGCAATTAGATTTGTCTAAGATACTGACCCAAGGTCACACAGCAGCCACTATATGTCAGAGGTAGGAATTGAGACCAGGTCTCCCTGCCTTATAGGTTAGTTCTCCATACCCTGCTCTAGCTGCCTATTTTATTATTATTATTATTATCATCATCATTATTATGACAGAGAAGCAGTTGCCATTCCTCTCCAGGACTCAATTTCCCCATCTGTAACATAAAGGAGTTGAACTTGATGACTTTTAAAATCCTTCCATCTCTAAATCTATGGTCCTGTAATCCTATGATTGTCTGTGCACAATTGGCAACTCAAAAGAATGTTTTGGACAAAAAGCCAAGATTACTGTTATTTGGGAGAACCATTATTCTTAGGTAACAGTATGAACAAGGTAATGAGCATCACTGTGGGTGAATAAAGCATGGTTAAAAGAAATCCCCCTTTGTCTATATTTAAACAAATTAGTTATTGGTTTTTTATGTGGTCTAAGGGGCCATTGTGAGAAGGGAATTAGTTTATCTTAACAGTCCACCTTGGTCCTTACAAACAGCCTCTGAGAGGTCCCTTTCACTTGCACCTCAAAAACCACTTCATCTTCTGGTGATTGACAACCCAGAAATAACCATAGTAGTAGGCTGTTAATTAATTATAGCTTCTCTTATCACCATGGAAACAGCCTAAAACAAATAACAATGCTTTTAAATGTCCTATTCCCAAACCAGGACTCTATTTTGTTATTGCTATAGTAACTCCCCATTAGTTTCTGAAAATCATCTTGAATGTCTAGGTTTCCACAATGCTTAAATGGGAATTTATTGTTTTTCTCCTCCCCACTCCCCACTGACCTCCAATACACACTATACCCTTAGATTACAGGGTGTAAGTGGACTGGGGAGCATAAGGAGAAAGAAATGAAATGAAATCAAATATGCAAAGATCAATTCAATGTAGTCATCAAGTTCGGCATAGAATTAAGCAATTCCAAGCTTTATCTAAGTGGTTTTGCTACTATGGTGTTCCTCCCAAATGATTTATAGAGAAATGCTCCCATAGTTTTGTCCACCTAGAAGAGGGAAGTTCTAGAGCAGGGGTGGGGAATCTGTGGTATTGAGGCCATACGTGGCATTCTAGGTGCTTGGGTGCGGCCTTTTGACTGAGTGTAAGTTTTACAAAACAAATCCTTTCATTAAGGGGACTTGTTCTGTGAAGATTGGATTCAATCAAAGGGCTCACATGAGGACCAAGAGGGCTTCATGTGGCCTTGAGGCCTCAGCTTCCCCATCCTGTTCTAGAGCCAGTTGATCCAAACTATGGAGAACCTAGTATTAAATTTTCGTTGTAAGCACTTCCACCTCAGAGAGAGGCAAATGTTGTAAATGAGGGCTTAATATATTGTTTTGTTGATTATCTAGAACTAAGAAAGTGATGTTAATAATGCAGATTAAATGTAAAAGTCTCTTATGCCTGAGAGCCAGTTGTCAAACACATACTAGCACACCACTGACCTGCGGTATCTTTTCTTTGCTATCTGCCAATAATTTCCAAGAAGCTTTCTCTTATGAGCTGCACATTACTCTGATGGCTCTCTCATTCCATGTCTGCCTCCAGGAATACCTACTCTGCCCACTCTGATACTTCATTGTGATGTAGAGCCAATGACCTTGTAGGCTGAAGCACAAGGCTAGGGAGGTACAAGTTCTGGGAGATTACACTTAGAATTATAGATTTATTGCTAGAGAGAACCTGGGCTGTTATTTAGCTCAACTTTCTGATTTTACTGATGAGGAAGGTCAAAGGTAGTAAATGGACACAGCAAAGATGTGAACGAGCTCTGTACCATGGTACCTATCTCCAAGCCGAAAATTATTCCAATATAGTCATGAAAATAGACAAACCATAGACAAAGATCAGCCTTGGATGAAGAGGCTAACCACTAGCATTTTGGCTAACAGGTGAGGAATTCTTTTGCCAAGGTGACCAAGCACTAAAGTAAGTCTCAGAAGAATGACTTCATAAGATATTCCCTAAACAAAAAGAAGCTTATGACAGTATATTTCTCTATTTTAAAGAGTAGTAGTAGGCAGGAGTTCAATTCACTGTCCAGTTTGGTTGTATACTGTACTGTTTTTTACAGTGAAGTGAAGAAAAAGCAGTTTCCTGAATAAATAATTGAGACCTATATTTACCTATGTATTAAAGCAATGCCTTTGAGTTCAAAGATAAAATGGCCATGAAAAACGACCAAACAATATATGTTGCTTGCCCATTCTGGCCTTTCTAATACTGGAAATGTAATTGCATTCTCTATGGCCATAACAACAATATCATTCATTACCAATTTGCTACATAATTATTTGTGCTTTCTCTAGGTCATTAACTGAGGATAATTTCTGAAATAAAAAGGCATTGATGCACTTAAATGCCCACAATCTTCATATTAGAACAACATAATACAAAAATCTCTCAAATTTTCAAGGCCTCATGTAATTGAAATTACTTATTCCTTCATAGTTTTACTTGGGGGTAGATTTCCAAACTCTACCCATTGTTGTGATAGCATTGATTATAAAAACAAGGAACTACAAGCCTAGAAGAAAGTGTCTAGGAGAGACAGTTATATAGACTATCTCAAGAAATAAGACTTTGATTCACTCTCCATAACCACAGAAATGAATGAGGCACTGCAAAGAGGTAAAGGTATTTTCAAACAGCAATAAAATAATAATAACTAATATTTATGTAAAATCCAATAAATCCCAGAACTGTGGTATTGGTGTTCAGTCATGTCTGACTCTTAATGGCCCCATTTAGGGTTTTCTTAGCAAAGATGCTGGAGTGGTTTGCCATTTCCTTCTTGAGCTCATTTTACAGAAGGGAAAACTGAGGCAAAGAGAGTTAAGTGACTTGCCCAGGTCCACCCAGCTACCAAGTGTCTGTGGCCAGATTTGAACTTAGGAAGATGGGTCTTCCTGACTTCAGGCCCAGTACTCTATCCACGGAGCCACCTAGCTGACCTGGAACTGTGCTGAGCACTTTATTAATACTATCTCTGGACCTTCTCCATTTCATAGGTGAGGAAACAGAGGCAAACAGAAATTAAGTGACATGCCCAAGGTTATATGGTATCTCAGACTGGATTGAACTAATACTGAACTCAGTCCAGCATGTTATCCACTGCACCATGTAGCTGTCTCAGTATTAATATATAGCAAGTATTTTGTGAATGTACACTAAAAAATAAATAAGCTTACCTATTCAGCCCAAACCCATTCCTCTCTCCAATTGTGTACTGACTTTTTTTTATCTTTGGCAAGATTTTGGCAAGTCTGAAATTCCAGAACATTCTTTTATGCTAAATAAATGACAAAATTAGAAGGGAAAAGAAGGCATAGAAGTGTGCAACCCTTCAATAAATGAAATAATATTTTTAAAGTTGATTATGGAATTTTTCTACTTGTATATCAGAATTTGAGGATAAAAACACTGGCAATTTCAAGCCAGAAATATGAAAATGACTAATTTGTCACATTTTTCTGAATAGACTATAGACTAAAGATTTGCTTTCATCATTCCATCAACCCTTCTATTGCCTCTGATTTTGAATCATTTTAATGCCAACTTGGACTCTTATGGAGATAAGCTAGTGATTTCCAGAAGGAAGAAGGTACTTAAGATGATTGAATAGTATACCCATAGCTATTTCCCTAATTAATCTACTAATAACTTGAAAAACTTTTGGACCATATACTCATTGAATAAAAGAAAAGCAATGTGAATATAAAAGAAGTCACATTAATAATATAAAATATTTAGATCCTGTAGCATTAAAACCTTTCATGTAAAATGTAGGCTATATAAAGGTTATCATAAATAAATAGACATTTTAATGCAAGGAGATTAATTTTGTCAACTATTTATGGACTTTATTGTGCCCAATATGGAAGAACTGGAAGTTTTTGTGATAGATAATAAAGGAAAAAAAAACTGGCTTTGGCTATAGAATTGGGGAACATAGATTCCAGAGTTCAGTAAAAACAGGTATAGAAACAATGGCTAAGAATTCTATAAAGAAAATCAGTATTGAGGGATGGGATATTATCCAGAATGAAATTCTAATGACATAAACACAAATGATGAAAATTAAAAGTCAAGGAAGATCCATCTCTATGGGATTGAGAGCAGATTGGCAGAGTCCTACAAGATTAACATCTGGAAAACATGCCAATTCAAAGTTGCTGAACTGGTAGAAAACAGGGCAGCCATTGATAATCTAAAATAATTAATGTATAACCAAAAAGTAATTTGATTTCAAATTGAGGAATGCAGTACTTGTTCTTACATTTTAATACATCTCTCTTCTTTTCCAGGAGTTTATTTCAAATCAATTTAAAGCTATATTATTAAAGTCTGAATTGGAAGGAGCTAGAAAGTTGTATACTTTCATCAACTTTCTGATTTGCACTATATGATAGTAATAAACTATTTTAGTGGCTGATGCAGAGAGAGACTCAGTTTAATTGTCCTCTTGCAAGTGTTTTCTAATGTACAGATAGATTTTATGAAACTTCAGAATGGAGAGAAAAAATATGGAAACTGAGGCTCATAGTCTCAATCACTTACCCAAATTCTTACAGCTAGTTGTAAATGACAGATGAGAGAATGGAGGGGATTAGGACAGCAAGTGATTAATTGCAGGAATTGAATGAACCACTTTGACTCCATCTTATGACTCAATTCTGGATCTAGTTCAGTTCCCTTTCTATTCAATTATGGGTCTAGTCCAACTTCTGTCTTGTGAGAAAACTTTATTCAGAGGTAAGACTTGGGAAAAAACCTCATTACATTGTTTGAACTGGTGTAGCTGGGAAACTGTAGCACCTCTCCCTGCTGTTCAGAGACTTTTAATTAAGCACCTAGCTTATGTGACCAGAAACTCAGTCAGATCTGAAGACTGAGGCAAGGAGTTTTCTCACTAATGTACATCTCGAGCAACCCATATGTCTTATCTGAAAACTTCCCCCCTACTGATCAATCAATTATTGTTTCCATGTGCCTTTGATTGTTTCCAGACACTTGAGGGGAGTGGGATTTCTCTTTTTTCTGATTTCAGGGAATTGCACCTGTTTACTGTACCCCTTCCAACTTTGTAAAATCCCTAATCTCTCATCCAATTAGAAATCAGATTACCTAATGTTGTATTATTTTTTCATTTGAATTTATTGGCTTTATTTGATTAACTGTTTTTAATGTGTAAAAGTCTGCTTCTCCCTGCATTCAGGGTCCAGGCCTAAGTTGAAGAGGTGACTGGTCATGATTTGCTTAATGAATTGAAATGTTGGATACTTAAACCTTTGTTTCCTCAGTCATTTCATCTTTCACCTACCACACAGATGTTCTCAAATCTGACTCCTTTAATTTCAAATCTAATTCTTTTTTCAAATACTATGCTTCACAAACGTTTCTAACAAAATTGAATTATTTTTAAATCTTTGTATATTTGCTATTATTTTAAAAGAACAGCGCCTCTCCTTTGAGAATAAATTATTTAGCAGAAAGGCCAATTCAAGGGACAGAAACAGTTAGGGAAAAATTTATCTTCAGACATACACCACAAAGAAATTAATGTTCTAAGTCCTGTTCTGGGAAAGATGTTCTGAAAAATAACTTTTAAAATAATCAAATACAGAGTATATTTTTCTTTTAAGGCAGCTAGAGGGTGTGGTGGATACCTGGATCTGGAGTTAGGAAGACCTGAAAGTTCAAATCTTGCTTCAGACTTATTAATTATGTGACTGTGGAAGTCACTTGACCCCTATTTACCTGTTTCCTTCTGGGGATAATAATAATATTTCCCTCTCAGGGTTGTTGTGAGGATGAAATGAGATAATACTTGTAAAGTGCTTTGCAAACTATAAAGTACTATATAAACATTTGCTGTCATTATTATAATTGTTATTAAGTCTCAAAAAGAGGAAAGGAAGATACATATTTGGAAATGCCATTTTTGATTCACTTAGCTTATGATTTGAAATAAGAAATTCTCATAAATGTAAATGAAAGGGGAAATGATATTATAGGAACAAATAATTTCTTCTGAAGGAATTGGGACCCGAGCAATAGAGACATTTAACTGGCTTATTCAGTTTCCAAGTTTACATGGTCATATGGTAAACCAGATCCTGTTTTGCTAGTGATTCTGATTGCCAAGCATTTCCTGGAAAGTATCCCTCTAATGGACACAGCAAGTTTTTCTGTATTCTTATCCCATTCGTATACACAGAATAGTTTTATAACATATCTTCTCATTCTTATCTCTCAGTAATGATATTTAATATGAAACAAAGGGTTTACTCTTAATCAAAGGCAAGTGCAAAAAAACTAAACAAATAAACAAACAAAAAAACAGGACAATGAATACTTCTTGCAGTCTGAGAAATCCATTAGAGCAATACTTCCGAGAGAAAAGGAAAATAAAAAAAAAAGAATTAGTTTCAGTACTTAGCCAGAGAACTACCTAGCTACCCTCTAGTACCAAGCAAAGAGTTCTCATGTTAACATCAACAAAAAGATACTTATATATTTCAGAAATGAAAATAAGAATACATGCCATCATTAGGTCACATAAAACAGATCTATTTATCAAGCCTCAGATTTGTATTCTTTTATGGATTCTGGCTTCACTACACAAAATTTTTTGGGAAACTGCAGGGTGTCAAAATTAAGAACCATTCAATGTTAAACTACACTTAAAATGTTTTCTTCCTAAATTCCAATTTTTAACACAACTTTTAGTTCATCTGTAGCAAATCCAGACCCTTATTGACAAGGAAAGTGTAGCTTTGCTCAGCTGGAAGGAGGGGCTGAAGGAGAATTGGGATGTGAAAACTCCATGCAATGGGAAAAGGTGGGTAACTTTTAATCCACATGGAAAGAAAGGGTCCAGAGGGTATTTGGATATATTCCAGTCCCAGATGCCATCTTATTACAAAGAGAGGTACTTGATACACCAAAATGAATAAAATCATGGAAGTTAGAGCCTTATCTGGTTCACTAACCTGGTTAAGGAATGACCTGCCTGCATAGAGTTTGCTGACATACACTAAGGTTGGGTGAATTTATCCCCTCTCCAATTCCTCTCCTTTCTCTGCCTGGCAAATTAGCATTTCTTATTTCTTGAATTTTATTTATTTGCTGTCTATAGTTTTATAATGAGTTTTGTCTCTAGACAAAGATAAGCTGATTTTTATTGCCTTCTGAGAGAGCATTTGCTATAAAGGGGTGGACCACACTGTAGGAAAATAGAAATATATACTTAATTGTGAATCTCTTTTCTTCCCTTCTGCCCTTCCCCCTGGCCTTTCTGTCTGTCTGTCTCTCTCTCCTCCCTCTCCTCTCCCTTTCTCTCTCTCTCTCTCTCTCCCTTTGTCTCTCTCTCTCTCTCTCTCTCTTTCTCTCTCCCCTTCTTTGACTCTCTTTCTGTGTCTCTATCTCTTTCTTTCTCCACAATGAAGGAATTCACAAGTAAGGCAATATTTACAGATTAAAAATGCTCCTGAGTGTCAATACATTCACTTCATTTTTACTGGTTTCCTCAGTTCTGTGAAGACAAGAGAATGTAAACGGACAGCACCCTACTCTCACAATATGCCACCTTAAATTTGTTCCTGAGAACATCAATATGGTACCAATATAGTAACGATGATTACAAAAGATATAAGAAAAGTAATTTTTTTGTACCTCCTTCAAAGTTTAACCAAACCAAGACCATAACCATGCAGGGACAGTTGAAGGCACTGTCCCCTTTGGGATTCTTGGGCAGCAGCAGGAAATCATTCTGTTTTCTTCCCCCTGCCCTGAATTTGCTTGTGAGTTACTGAAGGAGACACTGAGTAGCAGTCTGAGGATTCAGTAGTGTGCGGCGTTTCATATAGCAGCATCGCACACTTCGCATCCACAGACTGCTGCTCAGGATTTTCTTGTGGTGCTGAAATGGCAGAGGGTACTTGTCCGGCATCCTTCAGCATTCCTGCATGCCCTACCTCTGACTGGCTGAGCTGTCAATCGGCATTAGACCAGCCTGCCCAATTTAACAACCAACTTAAACCATCTCCAGCTGTCCTGATGCTGATTGACAGCCTAGCTAGCCAGTGACATTTTGAGAAAAATATGTAGTAGAATTCCTACGATGATCAAGGTGACCAAGTAGTTGTTTTCCACAAACTGCTATTATCCAAATACTTCAGAAACAGAGTGCCTAGAAACATGACACAAGGTAATAGCACTGTGAAACATTGGAGAGCTTAAAAACTTAAATTTCCTACTGGGTAACCCCAGCCTCCAACCAATATCCTGCCTTGGGCACAAACAATCTTTCAGAGTCTAGCTGTGTGGATGCTATTTGGGTTCCCATCATGACAGTTACTATTCCCATGACTCACTAGAAGAGGCAGACATTGATTCTGCTCAGCCACATGAAGGAAAAGGGAAAAGCAACTAGAAGAGTTGGAGAAGGGAGGGCAGAAGACATGGACAACATAGATGTTTAAAGGGTGAAATCTTACATGCCTAAAGGAAAGGGGTTGGATATACACCTGGGGATAGTTCTCTTCCACTGGAGTCTATATGTGGCGATGATCACACTCAAGTCCAAACACACTGCTCACCGTACTCAAGAAGGCTTTAGATTTCCAGCTTCAGGGAGAATCTGTCTAATAGCAAAAGGGGGAAAACTGGAGAATGAAGACCACCAGACCGATGCCACTGGAAATACAAGACAGAGGCCAGATGATATAAAATCCAAATGAGAAAGCCTGAGTAATAAAACTAGCCTACAATAAGATAAATGAATAGAAAGGCTCGTAATAAAAAAGGAAAAAAATAAATAAACAAAATCAAAGAGGCTATAACATCATGTACAACTATTATTGTTAGAAAGAAAATAAACCAGATATCTTGAATCAAAAAGAAAATTATGTATATTATCCAAAGAACAAAACCCAAAATCTTCAGAATGGTTCAAAAGAGAAAAAAAAAGATGTACAAAAAGATTTTAGGAATTATTTTAGGTCACACATGAGCATTCTTAATACTGAAATAAAGAACAACAGTAGGATACAGAACTAAGACAAAATGAAAGTTCTCTCCAGAAAAATAGAGGCTTTAAAAGAGAATCAGACAAATATGGAACAGAAGTGGAAGAAAATTTGGAAGCAGAGAAGCAAAAAGCAACAATTTTAAGAGAATACATGAATTCTACATAAGCCAGGATAATTCACCTTGGAGACGAGTGCACTGATATAGCTTAAGGATCAGATGTCTCCCAAAAAAACATGATAAATAATTAAAACAACAACAACCTAGAAACAACACTAGAGGGAATAATACAGGGAAAATCCCCATAGACTTTTTAATACAACAAAGCATTCATCAAGTAAACCCGCAGATAGCTGCTAAGAAAAACAACAACAACAAAATTCAAGGTTGAAACTCCAAGACTTAAAGTAGTTAAATTCAAAATATTATACTGCAATGACAAGTGTGATGTAATTGGAGGAAGACAATGTGGGTATACATCCAGTTCTGTCACCGGTTCCTTGTGTGAGATCCTTGACAAATCACTTCAATTCTTTGGGCCTCATTTTTTTTTTTATTTGTAAAATAAGGTGGTGGGACTGTTGACCTTTATCATCATTTCCATGTGTAAATCTATAATCCAATGATCCTATGACCAAACATAAATAGCAAGCAGATAAGAGAAAGAAGTTTAGCTATTAAGGAACAATGGTTTGCACTACCTAGATTTCTTCTATGGTCCCAATAAATTGGAGAAAAGAAGATTTTGTATTCTAAAAAGCAGAGCACTTCCAATTGCAACACTAAGCTAACCTGATCATCAATCAATAAATTAACATTTATTAAGCACCCACTATGTGCCAGGCATTGTGCTAAGCACAAAAAAAAGGTGGACCTTTGATAAAAGAGAAGCATTTCAAGGATTATTGTAAAACAACAATAACTAAAATCAGAAATGAGCAGACTGAGTTTCAGTTTCCAATCAAGAAAAACAAGAAATGTAAATATGAATGATTATCAAGAAAGTATTAAGTGATGAAATAAATTTAACATATGAATAAACTACTATCTAAACAAAATGAAATTAAACTGAGGGGTAAAAGAAGGAACAAAGGATTATCAAAAAAGAACTTAAGGTACTACAGATTTAAGGGAACTTAAAGATTCTTCATAAGAGAAAGAGATGAATTAATACCTTTTGGACTGAATTCCACTTCTTTTTAAGTTAATCAATATCTTTTATGGAAGAAGTTATATAGTGGATAGTTTTGAGAATGGAGAGAGTAGAAAAAAGAGACATTTATTAGTCTCTCAAGAAGAGTTTGGTCTGTGGGATAATAGGATAAAAGTAAGGGAAGGAAAGGATAGGAAAGGGAAATTTTGTTTGGGAAAGGAAAGAGCCTTCCCAATTTTTGAAGGGGAGATGTATGTCTGTAAGAAGATACAGGTGACTTGCAGTGGGTTCAGTTCGGGGAGAATTTGTATATTAGAGGATCACTTCTTCCAAGAAAGGGTTTACAGTACCTCTGGGACTACATTCCACCCAAGGAAAGAGGATGAAATAAGATAACATTATATTAAGGTAAATGATGATAGTAAGGACTGAGTCTTATGATTCAGACTACAGAGTGACTCTAATCACACAATACTGCTCCTTTCCTGATTTCATATTTCTAAAAGAGTTGCACAAAAAGAAAAGAAAAAGAGATGATGGGATAAAATCTACAGAAGTGATAGCATATAAATGAGATAGTAGAGGGAATTCAAATTTGGTACTCTAGAAGTTCAATACTCAAGAAGATAAAGGAGATAATAATGAAAGGACTAAAGAAGGAACAAATACAGGATTCAATTAAGAAGACAAGAACAGAATTTGGAAATACAATAGAAGGAAAAATAAATAAGGAGAAAGAAAAAGCAAAGGAAAATTTCATGGAAAAGGGAACCACAAAGGCATATTAATTAAACTAGGATGTTTGGCAGGGATTTGGAGGGGATATTATGAACCAGACATTTCACTAAACTAGGAAAGAGAAGAGTCAAAAAAATGGAGGAATAGAGAAATACATGAGAAGAAATAAAGCAAAATCAACATTTTAAATAAATTCAAGGAACTTCAGATCAATAAAGCAGAATGGATACCGAGCTTAAGTAGGAACATTTAAGCAGTATAAACTAAACTAATAATCACTGGAAAAATATTTACATAAAAGTAGGAAGGAAGGAGTAAAACTATAAAAGAAATTAATGGAGCAACAATAAGCCTAAGACTATTATAACTTTAACTGTGAATGGATTAAACAATGCAATCAAATGAAAGAATAACGAATGGATATGAAAACAAAAACCAATAGTCTCCAATGTGAAAAACTTCCAAAAAAGATACATACAAATCAAAGCTAGAATTTAGAATAAAACTTAAGAGAAATCAAGTTATTCCAAGAAGTAGAAATTACAATCAATTGATCAGACAAAGCAATTAATAAAGGAAAAAAATAACTGAATTGCAAGAAGACATACAGAGCAACACAATAACTTAGATTTCTTTAATGTTCCTCTTTTAGACTTGGGAAATCTAACTCAAAGATAAACAAAAAGGAAAATACTCTTGGAAAGATTAAAAGTAGAGAGAGCAGAGCAGTGGTAGGGTGAATGACAAAATGTCAGAGGTGGATGAAAACCAAGAAAATAATAGAAATAATAAAAGTAAAATTTTAAAAATATTTTGAATGGTAATATTTTGGTTAATCTTATGAAGGAAAGGAGGATGAGGGAGGGGAAGAGGAGAAGGAGAAAAAGAAGAAAGAAGAAGAAGAAAAGAAGAAGAAGAAGATGATGATGATGATGATGAAGATGATGTAGAAAAAAGGAGGAGGAGGAGGAGGAGGAAGAAAAAGAATCAGAACAAAGGGAGAAAGAAGAAAATGAAATTACTAAAATGAAAAAATGAAGGGGTGAATTTACAACAGAGAAGAAATAAAAGGATTATCTGAACCTATTATACAACATTATATACTACTGAAATTGAGAATATAAAAGAAGTATTTAGATGGTTACCTATAAAAATATAAACTATCTAAATTAACAAAACATAAAATTGAAATTGAAAAAGGCATAAATGAACTACCATGGGTGAGGGGAGGACTCCTGGTTCAGATGGTAAATTGTATCAAGTGTTTAAAGAGTAACTAATACTTACTACATAAATTTCTCAGAAACTGAGAAAAAACACTCTTCCAAACTTATTTTGTTTAACATGCATGTTTTCAACAGTTAAACAAGAAAGGAATAAAGTGATATACCAGTATCACTAATGGATTTCAAAATAATATTATAAATAAAATTCTAGCCAAAAAAACCCTCCAGCAATATATTCAAAAGTATACACTATACCAAGTTAGACTTTTTATAAAGAATGTAAGGATGATTTAACATTAAGAATATAATAAACTTAATTAACCATACTAAAAACAACAACACTCCAAACCAAATCATTATATCACAAGATAAAAGAAAAAGAAGGCTTCAACAACCTCTGAGAACTGGCAAAGAAACTAAACAACAGCTTCAGTAAAATAAAATTTTAAAATATATCCTCAAATTGTCAACATATCTACTTAGCAATAATAAAATCTAAGAGGAAATAATAGAAAGGAAAATCCTATTGAACATAATTAAAATATAAATAAGATATTAAGGAGTTAATTCATCAAGACATACTCAAGAGTTGTATTAAAACACCATTAGAAGATACTCTTTAAAGAAACAAAAATGGATTTAAATAAACAGATGGACATTTATTGATCATGGTTGGGCCATATCAATATAAGAAAATGATAATAACTATATTAATTTATATCTTTAGCCTTTTTCAATGAAACTATAAAATTAGAGAAAATAATATTAAGATTCATTTAAAGGAATAACAGATCTAGTATTTCAAGGGAAATACTGGCAAGGATGAGGGAGAGTATGAATTAAGATAAACTAGAACTTTTAGACCTCAAACTATATTATAAAGTAAAAATAATCAAAACTCTTTGATATGGGATCAATAGAAATACAAAAGATCAGTGGAACAAACATGACAAGCAAGAATAAAAAAAAAATCATACCCAATAACTCAGTGTTCATTAAACCCAAAAATGTGAATAATTTAAGTTTACAACTCACTTTTTAACAACCACTAAGAAAACTGGACATTGTTCTGATGGGAAAAAAAAAAGGTGCTGATAAGTCTCCTATGATATATACAATAATAAATTCCAAATAGAGACCAAAATTTAAAAAAATCCCATAATTTAAAAAAACCTGGAGAAAATGCATGATAACTTTGGTTAAAGGAAGGATTCTTAATGAAAAAATGCAAGAGGAAATCACAAAAACAACCAATTTAACTTACATGAAACTTAAAACTTTCTCATAAAAAATATTGGAGCTAATATAAGAAGAGAAACTTGACTGGGATATTTACATCAAATATCTCTGATAAGGGCATGATAGTCAAGATACATTGGGAAATAATATAAATGTGTAAGGACAAGAGCGAATACCAATTAATGTCATCATAGAATATAAACAAAGAATTCTCAAATGAATTGTAAACTATTAATAACCACATGAATGCCAGCTGTAAATCACTAATAAAAAACTTTTTACATCAAAAATTTGATATTGCACTTCTTATCTAGTAAACTAAAAAAAGATGATAAAAGATGGAAGTAGTCAATGCTGAAGAGGTGTGGGAAGACAGGCATACTAAAACAGAAAAAAAATGGAGCTATATATTGATCCAATCATTGTGGAAAGTGATTTGTAATTAAGCTTAAAAAAATTGACCAAAATGTTCAAATGGTTCATTCATTCAGCATAATATACCCAGAAGTTAAAAAACAGAAAGGTCGTAGATAAATATCACAATATGTGTGATGAAATTTTTTTTGTGATAGGAACTAAAAATGAGGTAAGTACCTGTGAACTGGGTAATGGCTAAATAAATTATGCTGCATGAATATAGTGGAATATACTATAAGAAATTATGAATACAGAGAATTCAAATAAGCATTAAAAATTATATGAACTAATATATGGTGAAATACGCAGAATAAGTAAAACAATACACACAGATATGCACATGAGAACCTGAATGCTATATAATTATAATAATTTACATTGGCTCCAGAGAAGAGTTAACAAAATGTACCCTTCCCTTTCATTGCAGAGATTGAGGACCAGGGGCAGCTAGGTGGCACAGTGGATAGAGCAGCAGCTTTGAAGTCAGGAGGACCTGAGTTCAAATCCGGCCTCAGACCAAACACTTGACACTTACTAGTTGTATGACCCTGGGCAAGTCACTTAACCACAAATGCCTTGAAGAGAGAGAGAGAGAGAGAGAGAGAGAGAGAGAGGACCAATCTAGACTAGATTAATGCAAATGCTATCACAAGTTAGAAATATGTTTTGCTGTTAATTTTTTTAAAAAAAAATTGTTGCAAGGCAAAGCTTGCTGGCAAGGGATTATGGGGAGGGATATATCTTAAAATTAATGTGACATAAAAAGATACATACTTATTACCTATATTTTACATGCTTTTTGTGTGTATATGTACCCCTAAATAGATAGATAAATAGATAGATAACAATGGGAAATAGGAAAATTGTTATCTTCCGCATCCCAAAATTGTATCTATTGCATAACTATTTCTGGAATATCATTAATATATAAAATGATGTATAGCCCTGGACCAAATTCACCTCTTTTAGATAGCCTTCCAAATAAAATATTTATCATTAAATTCTTCTCTGAAGTCAACAGAAATATTCATCAATTTATATTGTGTTGATTTGTATTTACTAATTAGTTGACTAATAAAAGTGGATTTCTAATTTTTTTGCATCCCTGTACAAAGAGCCCAAATACAGTTCACTGTACACTGTATAGACACTCAAATGCTGGTTTTAGATATATATGATCTTGTGCAAATCCTCAAACCTTGTGAACCTGAGTTTTTGCCAAGGCAGTGGCATATAGTGAAAGAAAATGGCATACATTAGAAAGAATGCTAGATTTAGAGTCACAGGGTGGATGTTCAAATCCCAGCTCTGGTACTTATTACTTCAATGAATTTGAGAAAGTCACAGATTTTTCTAATTTCAGATACTTAATAGCCATGTGATCCCAGGCAAGTCACTTAATTTCTGTTTGCCTCAGTTTCCATATCTGTAAAATGAGGGTGTTGGGTTAGATTATATCTGAGGTCCCTTTCAGCTATCAATCTATGCTCCTATGATCTTCATCTATAAAGGAATAGGGCAGATTAGATTATTTCTAAAGTCACTTAACACAGAATCATAGATTAAGTGATAAGGGGCTTTTGGGCCCATGTAGTCCAAATCCTTCCTTACACAGAATACAAAACCAAGGTTCAGGACAGTATGGAGAAAAGAGCACGTTCTCTGAAGTCAAAGATTTAGGTTCAAAATCCCCATAGGATACTTACTACCTATGTGACCTTAGGGAAGTTACTTAACTTTCTGGGAATTAGTTTTCTCCATTGGAAGATGAGGAGGCTGGATTATCAGATGACCTCTAAATTACCTTATAATTAGCTCTGACTCTACAATCCTATGATCTTAAATGAGGTCATTCATATTTTTTAACCAAAAGTCCCAAATTAAACATTCTCTCCAATCTGCCACACTATGAAGTAATTGATCCCTAATGATTGCATTATAAGGATATACCTAGAAGTTTTCAGAATGTTATTCCATTGTTCATTTCCTGTAAGGGGCTGAGCTATTTCAATGATATTTCATCATATTTGTTCCACATCATGGGATAGAGTAGAAAGGGGTGGCTACTGCAGGAATAAGTAGAGGGTTTAGGTTTTGAATAAACATAGCACACAGTGAAGACGTAGAATTCTACACAGGAAATTCAAGAAAGTGGCAACATCATGAAGCAGGTAGGAATCCATTGACTCAGTCAGGAAAGGACTGCAGTTCATGGATCAAATATTTAACCAAACTATTATAAAATAAACCCAGCAACAATAATTTCAAACATGAAAGACAATGATAGAAACATTCTGGGGGTGGTGGTGTGAGATGTGGGAAAAAAAAGCTTTTCTATTACTTAAAGAAATCTCTCATTAATGATCTGGGCAGATTTGGCATAAATTAAGCCCTTTACAGAACAGATTTGTTTTTAATCAAGGCATTCCCACTCCTCCCCCCAATATGCTTTTTAGAGTGTAGATGGATAGATAGATAGATAGATAGATAGATAGATAGATAGATAGATAGAT